>NC_057773.1:14134989-14278560 GCF_014825855.1 Bombus pyrosoma | reverse complement strand
ATAAACTGAAAATACTTCTAGAATTACAGAATTCTCTAGGCATGCAATTAGACTGGCAAACATGTGTGAAGACAATGAAGCTGAAAGTTGACGTCTTATGGTGGGTCCGTGGGTCTATTGAGAATCGGGAAGACTGTAGGTTGGCTGTTGGCTGCCAGGTAGCGAGGGCTGGCGTGCAGATGTCCCGCGCGACGTAACACCTAATTCTTGTACAATTTTATTTTTCGATAAAAATGTTGTTTCATCCCCCATCGTATCCGTCTAGATAGTCGATTTCTACCGGATTCGCACTCCTTTCGGGTATCGTACGTGCTAACGAACTAGATGGATCGAGCGCATTCTCTTTGGATCTTTGCCCGAATTTACGTACCAGATATCTTCCGTTCAACGACAATGTACGCAAAATATGTCGCACAAAGCGTTGCAGATGCGACGATATCGCGTCGATATCTTGTTCGCGAGTGCGGTAGAATCGATACGGTTCTATCGAACGTCCATCGTCCATCCAACGGTCAATTTATTAATCGTTGTTTATTACGCGGGAGGAAAAAGTTGTTAAGCGACACGTAGGTATCTGCGCTTGGTTTCGATCGGTCGTTTCTGTGGCGGTGAAAATGTGAAAACCTTGGGAACAAATCGAGGATACGTTTTGGTTGGTGAAACGTGGCAAAGGTGTATTACCAGGTAGTTCCGCGATGCCTTCGATTTTCATGACGTCGCGCCGCGCCGTATGAGCTTATAAAGCAACAAGACACCAGAGGCAACGAATAAACTACATAGTTGTATTTGCAATGGGTGAGATTGCATTTTGCAGTTCTTGTGAGATGAAAACACGGTTGCGGTTACTGGAATAACGTCGGGAAATTTCGTAATAGGAAAGCTGTCTCTCGTTGAATCGATTGGAAAAGAAACGTAAAGCCGGTGGCTAAAGTTGAGCCAGCTTTTTTTCAAACTGTAACTTTTTGCCAAAGCGGACGATGATTATAGATTATAGATTAATAAAGATTTGCTTTGAAAATTTGTAAAGTCGATTGTGTCGTACACGAGGACCCAAGGTAGACAACTTTCTAGGACAAAGTGGTTGGCATCTTTCTTCTAACTACGTTGTCGAGAAAACGGTTTAATCGTTTAACCTTCGCTTTCATAGTACGTACAACGATGTATTATGGTACCGCCTATTATACAACGTTAGTTAGACGTTGGTAGACGACAGCCATTTCGTTGGAAAGCAACAAGTAGTTGCAAAATACATACCTATATCGATAGCGTGACCTAGCTAGGTAATAAAGACCTGCTATTATTCCTTCTTCGATGAAACATTAATCTAAAGAGCAAGTAAAATCCGTTGCCTTAAAAAAATATCCAATTTCAATTACCTTGTTTCAGTTACTTTCGTTCAACGGTTAAACGATATAATAAATACGTAATTGATTCGTAAAGCTTTTACCGTGCGGCGATCGAACAAACGTTTCCATAAATTTATCACTTCGTACGATAAGAAATTTTCGTCGACATTCCTAGTTATTGTTGATTTCCTAGTTATTGTTAAAAAGTACGCCTCTTCCATTTCTTCTAAGATCGTCGTTGCATTTTTATAGGACGTTCTAAGGCAACGCGGATTTACCTACGTTTTTCCGCATCGATATCTTGAAAAAAGAATCGTCGATATACCCGAATCCGTTATTTAAATATCCAACGTTCTCGACGAGTTTATTTAAAACACTCGACAACTATATCTCGTTATTCAGCCGGAAAATCAAATCGTCGAACAAAGCCGCTTTCTTCGTAGGTTCTGGAAGCAAGGAAATCGAAGCTGTTCCATGGAAGCAAGAGGCAAGTTATATTTTGAATCTCTTTGATTCTCTGCGCGGTTTTAATCTGCGATCGTATAAATATGCAGGACGATGTAAATTCTCGATGCGAATCGTTCCATTGTGAACGGCCGAGAGCCGATCGAATCCATCGCCGAGCTATCTGCTAGTTTCAGCCTTAGACCCAGAGGAAATCTCTTTGTTGCGGATCGTAGATCGTAGAGCGAATCGTTCGAGTTTCTCTCTGGAAACGGAATGGCCGGTCGAAACGGTTGCTCATTGCGAGCGACGTAATTTCGCGCATTTAACGATCTATTAAAACAAAGTTACGATTACTCGGAAGTTGGGAAACATAGGCGCGGCGAACGAACGAAAGGGGACGACCAAGTTGGCCGATTTAATTTTCTAAATATTCATGGTGCGCCGCGCCGTGTCCCTCTGGCAAACGACGAAGACCTGCCGTCAACTCGGAACACCATAAATATTCTACGTCGCGCCGCGTCGTCCTAACTCGAAACGAGAGACGAATACGGTATATCGTATATCTCGGATGGCAGCTTCGCACCTAGCATACACGGCGAACCTAACGAAATATTAAGTTATGCAATTATCCATGTAAATGAAACTTTCCTTTCTCGTTGGATCGGCAAAGGCTATTCCCGAGATTATTCGGCAAATAGCGAGCAAGCTCAGGTTCGATCTGACGGATCTGACGGAATACCTGACGGAATAACCGATAGACGTTATTCTCCTTATCGGGTATCCGTACACGCTTTTAAAATTAACGTCCGTTATTCGAATGCCATAACGAATCTGGCCTACGGAGAAATCAAAATTATATTAAACCGGCTCGTCCTAAGTGTTCCACTTTGACTCGTTGCATGTTCGAACGATGAGCGAATTCAGGAGGATATCGTTATTCGTATCGCGAGAATGGTGGAAAGCGAACGTCATCGATGGTTCAACGTGTGTCCGAATCTTTAAAATTCGAAAGATTGTAAGATTTCGAAAAACCCGGTAACAACGTTGCGCTTTATCCGGCGTATAACAGTACGAAACTGCAGAGTCAGTGTGGCGCGAGTTGAACATACCGCTAACGAGTAAAAACGAATTACTCGTACGTATTGCGACAAAGTTCGTACATAGTTGTACAAACTCGTAACACGGTCTTCTTCTTCTTCTTCTTCGATTCTTTATGCCGTTTCTCTTAGCGAAAGCTCGACCAACGTGTTCGGCACTAACGTTCCTCTAGAAATTCATACGTAAACGAGAAGATATCGTAATTCGATTGAACTTGGGAATCCAATTGGAATCTGGGCGCGGATCAAAATAGAAACCTAAAGAAAGACCGATACTTTGCCTCTTTCTTACGTCGAGTTCTTCTTCGCGGTGCGGTTATTATCGATTTCGGATACACGATCCTTTCGTCCTAAATGGAAAATCCTGTAGCTAAAGAATTCAGAGGCGTTGCGGCTTCCAAAGATAACGATATTTTTAGCCTCGACTTCTTTTCTCCTGTCATTCTGGATTCTTTAGAGAAATATATAGTCTTTCAAACTCCAACAAAGTTTCGCTGACACGAATTCGGCAACGTACCATTACGTAAATTAGATATACGCAAATAGTCGAATTAATATTTAGTTTACGATAGCAAAGTTTAGCTTACGGTAGTTTGACGAATATTTCACCCGATGTTGGATGCCGATAAATCTTGCCACGTTCCTTTCGCGGTCTTTATAGGTTTTCCGTATTCGCTAATGTTTCAATGGATAAAGTTCCTTGACTAAGCGTTTGAGAACGGACGGTGCCGCTAAGGACGAGCCAAGCGGACGAGAGGAAATCAGAAACGTAAATCGACGAGTGTTTCAACGACGATATATCAAAAATAAAGTCACAGAATTCGTCTTTATCGTGTTTGCTCGGGTTATATCATCGGTTTAGAAACATCCTATAGAATTCGCGCGATCATTGTTCCGTCCAAGTTACGTAACGATAGAATACTTATTCGTTTTGACTCTTACGCAAATTCATTTTTATTGTTAAAATCAAAGAGCGAAGAGCGACGAATTTCAAATATGCATCTCGTTGGTGATTCGAAGATGTCCGGTAAACGATAAATATCATCGCTTGAAATATCCTTTCGAATTTCTATACTTTGTTAGCTAATTTCCTAGAATTCAAATCGCTTGAATCGTCGTTCGAAATTCGACTGATTTCAGCGAGGCTTTCTCTCTATCGTCGCATCCTCGCTTTGCCATCATTAATTCGTAATTGGTCAAGTTGCTTCTAACGCTTTCCATGCTTGTTTTTACGCGATATCAGCTTCCAAAGTTTCACTCTGCTGCGATTCTCCGGTCTGTACGGCCCGATCTGACTCTTATTTCAGCGGGCAAAAAGACGCTTTTAACGTTTTAAGAAAACTTTGGCGTAAAATCGAAGGGTCGAGAAGCACGATCGAATCGAAGACGATGGAAATAACGCGGCGTAGCTAAGACGCGAATCACGTAAAATAGCGAGCACGCCGTTATTAAAGTTATCCCGTTACCATCAAAGCTGCCTTACCGTCGCACTGGAATCAAATATCAATTAACGGATAATCGTTTCGAACATCGGTCGTCCGACAAAGTTTACTCGCGAACGTTTCTCAACGAACTTTGAGCAACAGAATACAGAGACAGGGATATTTACCATCGCTGCCAAGTACGTTCTAACCAATCGGTTTCCATGGTCGACGTCCGACCAGCACCGGATTCGATATCCGACGATATTCCCCCCGGGATTCACCGCGAGGAACACCGTGATTTTCGTTCGATAGTCTAATACATTGTAGGTCACGGCGCGTCGTACCGACCTGTGCGTTATGATTTTCGACACGGTCGTATTTTATCATAGTCTAAGGTATTACGCAACGTTTGTTTCGTTCTTCGAAGCAGTGTTTCGTGAAACGAGCGAATCGTTCGATCTACGCCTTTAACCCTTAACCTTTGAAACGTTAAAGCTTTCGAAATTTAAGCTTGTTTTTTCTCCGATACCTGTTTCAAGTGCGTGTTATTTATTCAGGATAATACCTCGTAGGTAAGGGCCAGTCGCGTTGAATCCTTAAAGTCGTGCATATTTAACGATTCGGAAAGTCTTTCTTCCTTTTCTGCTGCTCCAAACCTAATACGTAGCGTTTGTCTTCGATACCTACGTTGGTAATTGATTTTCATCGTTTCGCGATCAATCATAGAAATCCTTTAACCGTTGTAACGAGTATTTTGGTTTTGCACATATTTTGTACATCTTTTCGTATTACGTATATCGCTATATCGCCAACGTATCCTTCGTGAAATTCGACGCAAGCGTACGTTGCTGTTGTAATGGATCGACGTTGTTACGGAGATTGTTATAGACCTCTCTAAACAACGATAAAATATCTTTTGTTGTGTACGGAAGCTGCGTACAAAGAGGTTTCAGGTGACTTGGCAAGCAGATAATGTCTCGGGTAACCAAGAAGCTTCTGTCATTTTTCTTGTAACACGAAAAAAGCCGCGAAAGAGGTAGAAAAAGCTATTTTTCTAAAAAATTTCTATTTTCTATCGGTACTTTTGTTTCATCCTCGTGTAAAAAATCATCTTTTGTCCGTTCGTGCAATACCTATATCTCTGACCAGACTTTTGATATTTCGAGCAACGAAATCACTTAACATTTCTTTTCTCTATTTTCCCATTCACAGTTTATACCCACGATCGATCCATCTCTTTGACGCATTCCGTCTAATTTACGTAGATGAATACATTTTATCGTAGAATATTTCTTCTTAATCGTAAACACACTTGCAACGATAAACGGAAAAGAAGACGAATAACGTACGTGTCATTTTATATGCGATATTAGTCTCGTAAAAAATCAACTCAAAATATCGAAATATCGAAAAACGTACGCGATACACGACGTACATTTGAAAGAGATAAAAAATGAAACTGAAATGTTTCGGGTGCCACGATATCGACGACGACGACGACGACGACGACGACGACGACGAAGGCATCGCGGCATTGTGAAAATAATGAAATGGCACGTGTCCAAAAGATCTACCGAACGTCCATCGAAAGTACGTACCGAGAGACCAGCTTGCAGAACTGGCTGACAGCCAATTCCTGTTCACCTGATATGTCCATACTGTAAACGTTTAAATAATGCTGTTGCACGACAAATATCGAGTCCACTTTGAGGCGGAAGGCAACCGGAGATCGCGTTGGATCGGGACAATGCTTTTAGGAAGAAACACGTAAATGTCAGAAAGATATACGTACCAGGTTATCCATGGATCCACGTGTTGCGTGTCTGTTGCTTTCTCCGCTAAACCCTAGCGAAATCCATATCAGCGCGCGACGCTTATGATCAACGACAATATCAATTAAAGAGAATACAAGTTATCGATGTACGAAATGCTTCGCTATGCCTTAGTTGTCCGTTTGTCACGTACACGCTAATACAGTAAGCAGATACGTATACGCGTCCATGTCCACGCGCAACCTAACGATAACTGCGCACGGTTTTGGTTCTAGAGCCGTACGCGAAAGTACGTTTGGCGATATATCTAATAATAATAATAATAATAATAAATACTTACAAAGACGATCAGCATCGACAAGTTAAGTTTATGTAGAGCTGTATAAAAATGCGGCCACCTGTTTAAAAATTTAATCGAATTTTTTTGCGACTATCTTTGGAGCGGTTGTTCAGAATGTTGGTCTTGGCAGCGTGTATCAAGCTCGTCGAAATCGACCAGGTGTACCTTTTTCCATATACGTATACATACGTCTGTGTACGTAATTATGGAATTTTTAGATGTTCCTTTCGCGACACCGTACTTGTCCGTAATTTTGCCTGATTCGTCAATTTTTTAGAGATATGCCAATAAATAGAGTTTTAAATTGAGTGCTACCCCCGTCCCCTCGGACTCTAAAAAAGAAAAAAAAATATAGAATGTTCGAGGTCGAACTATGAAAAAAGGAATCGAAAATAAGTTGTTTGAGGAACTAATGAAAAACAGAATAGCGCCAAATTAGTTTGGTAAAAATATAATTACCGAATTAAAGGTACGAACAAGTATCTTTATGTCTATGATGTATTGTTATAACAATTATTTGCAGTTCGTTTTCCGGGTAACCGAAAATTTGCACCGTAATATGTATAAATGCAATAACATCGTGGATCTTAAAAATCGTTCGAAGCTATAGACAGTACGTAAATAACAGTAAAAATTCAATTAACGAAAGCGTAACGCATATAGTTAACTTGTTTATAAATCGATGTATGTTTTATGTAAAGAAAGAGGCGTGACATTTGGTAAGGAAATTCGGTATTCGCACGGATTTACTGGAGACGATGTGCCTGCAGCAAAATCCAATTACAGTATGTCGGCATCGATTATCTCATTAACCGCTATGTCTATGTACTATTAGGTGATATATAAACTGTGTCGATATCAGTCATCGATGAACAGGAAAATGCAATCAGAACGCTGGATGCGCAAAATTAACAATTTCATGGCAATTAATCTGAATGTGTTTTAATCCGAAGTATCGAAAATCGTTGTCGGTTTCCTAGTAATAAAACGAACATTTTTCCTCCGAATATCAAAATAACTTTGTACAATTTTCCATGTATTTACATTCGCCATGTATTACTACGGCACACGTAATTTGAACGTGGAATATCTTACGTGCGTGCATATGCGTTTGCCTTACTTACGATCATTTTGGACTTTCAACTTTCACAATATTATCGGATAACGTATTTCCGATTCTTCGGCTTTCAATGTTAGCGAATACAAGCATTTGGTTCCGATGTTTCCTCCACATTCCGGTCCTCTTCTTCAGGGCAGATGTGAGATTCTTGTTACACAACGTACTAATAACGCGATCGAAATTCGATGAATCACGAAATATGAGTTTTCTGGAAGAGGCAACCACAAGACGGGACGACGAATAAAATCGATTATAGTTGGCGAAAGTCTCGATCGTAGGTTTTTAATATTAGCTACTTGGTGATAAATGTCGTTGTTCGCGAAGTCAATTATACATAGAAGTTTTCCAACGGGAAAATTGTGCGACACCTCTTTTTGAAAATTGTATTACCAGCTAGTTCAATTGAATTCCCGTCAGGCGTGTACTTACTCAGGCGTGGACAAAGTTCGTAACAGAAGCGAAGCCGACAAGTAACTGTTTGATGGGCTAACATGGCTTTGCGAGCGTCTTGTTCCCAAAGACCAACCAAATATCAACTCGTCAACTTAATGCCGCAAACTGTGAATCGAGTTCTCTACATTTATAGCTTTTGTACGATAAACGTGGAAAATTGTCAAATCGTGGTTACATATATGTTTTCAAACGTATTAGTATGCCTGTAAAAGTCGACAAGTCGAAATTCCACCGATAAAATTGCTCCCAAGACTTACCAGAGATCTGTACGTTGTAAACGTTTCACGGTGTGTCGCGTATTTTCCACAAAATATCCGGTCAAAACATCAAACATAGTGCTAGAAAACTTTATGCCTTAAGCGTCATCGTATTTAACGCAATCCTATATATTTATCTTCCGATTCGCTGTAATATCCGGACTGCAAGGTGTTTCTGTCGAACTTGTCCTCCTATATTGGATCGTCGAAGCTGAAAACCATTTTCCTCGAAAATAAAACAAATAAAAAAGAAAGCAAATCTCTACTCACGATTCAGATGTACACAGAGTAAATCGTACGATCGCTGGAGAATGGTAAATTTGAAAAAGCGTCTCGTCAAAATCCACGAAGACGTCACGCATCGACGGATCCAGCGAAATCTTTTACGCCTTATTTCCGTGAAAAACGACCCTCGTTTTCAGCTTCAACGACCTTAAAAACCCCCCAAAGAGCGTCGTTCTAGCCGAATATTTCGCGATTCGGATACTGTAGCAGAGCTTTATTTTCTATGAAGAGTTAAGCGCGCATACTTTCTGTATCTGATACCACATACGCGAGAAATCTTGACACGTAACAACTACGTTTCTTTATTGCGTTATCAAAGGGATTAACGCGGAAACATCGAATCGGATTATTCAACATTTTGTACTTGATACGAACTATATACGGTTATACCTATTATAATTGCATATGCTTGCAAGATGCAAAGATATAAAGATATAAATTGTATAAAAAATATTATAGATGCACGCGTATATCCGCGAATATCATTTTGTTTTCTTTCGCTGAAAATCGATATCTAGGAATAATTTATTATGAAATAATCGTTTACATTAAGTCGTCACATATGTATATTCGTCCCGCCTTTTTTCCCCGTTTGATGGTGCAACATGGTTTTCCCGAGTCGGCTTTCTCCTTCACGCCCACAAATGTTGCGTATCGTTTTAAAAGTTTCATTTCGGCAATCATTTTCAATAATTTATCGTGATCGGCGAACCCTGGCATTTGTTGCGCAGTTTTAAAACGTTTAAAAAAATAAAGAGCAACTTTGTTGCACGCGTTACGCTTTTCTACTGCTGAAAAAGCAAAAACACGCTGCAAAATTCTGCGGGTCGTGTAATAAATATAGAAACGGGATGACTTTATGCTACATCCACGTTAGCTACGTGGGTGACGGAGTTGGTAACGAACCGAAAAACCACCGTTGTTCACCGGTTCTGGTCAAAAGAAAGTTTAAAATTGGAATTTGCATATAAGTATCGGTATCTAACTGCGTGCCAGATACTTTTCACCGTGCTAGTAACGATACACGTGTATTGCGATTATTCGTCGCACTTGCAAAATGGAATTTTATTTCTTCTTGTATTCATCTTATTTGTACGTTGATCGTTCTTCGGAAATGGATATTATTTGCCGGTACAAGGTAGTAGCGATATCGAGACGCTAGACGTGGGCAAGCCGAGTTAACGCACGAACATGGCTTCGATCGGTCAACGTTATCGATAATAATCGTGGATAGATTTCTTAACGCATACGGCAGTACGACTACTCGCCTCTATAAATTATTGTAGAAGAAAATTGCAAAGTGGTCCGCGGTAGACTGGTTGGCCAGGCGATCGTACATAGTTAGCTACCGCTCGTTCGTGGAACAATTTCGTCATAAAGTAGCTTCTCTTGGGAAACATTCCGTAAACTTCGCCGCAGTCGTGTCACGGTCATCGACGATCGATGATATTTGATATAGTATTTAGAGCAAAACGAATGAAAATTTTTACCTTTTCGTTGTAACCAGTCTTTCGTTACTGCAATATACGTAGACGAAGTTTACGTCATTTTATATATTTAATTTAATGACTCTTCGTGGTTCTATGAATTTATGATCATTGATTTATCGACTTTAAAGCAAGTAAAAGGTTGTATCGAGGAGAGAATGGTTTTCGGTCAGATCGATGGTGTCAAGTATTCGGTCAAAGAGCATCAGCGTGCCACTCGACTCTGTTTTCGATGAAACTATCGGTCGTCGGTTAATTTGTAATTTATGACGTACAATTATAATCGAAACGTAGTCGAAACATAAAGCCACATTCGAGAGCTGTGGTCCGTGTAGCGAAATCGTTAGATCTACGGACAGATTATAATGCAGCGATTGCTATTGAACCGGTTTCGGAGAGGACCAAATTAGTTATCGAGGTTTGTTCGCGGGCTCTTCGATTTAGAAATCTAATTGCCTATCTATGTTCGATGTGCGATATCGGCAAATGTATTGCAAACATATTAATTACAAAGCTTGGGGATCGCAATGATTCTCAGGCTAAACTCGTACACAATTTTTCTAAAACGGTCAGAGTCGAATTATTGTCAGTCGTTGGAAACAACGTTCAACGATCGGCCCGACAGATACCCCGGCACTTTGGTAGATTTATGGTAACGGTAAACGAACGTTGGCGAATTTTCAAATTAATGGTAAATTAACGACTAGAAGCGGTAAACGTAAATCCTGCTTAAAATGGTATCTTTTTACAATGAAATTACGATTCATAGATTTACCTGTTTGAGATAACCTGAGTCGGTAGCCTTTATATCGGCAAAAGAAGGGTCTCCTTTATACGTGTAATAACAAAACATCGAGCGGCCGAACGAAACAGCGAGAAATTGAAAATTATAAAATTAAACGATCCAAGGATAAGGAGCTTTTCAAGCGACGAAGAAAGTACGCAACCACGGACGATCAGGTGGCGTTGTATCGCGTATCAGGTTGTCGCATATTGTTTTTAAGTTTCATCGCGTTACGATAATCGACGCCATACGCAGCTGTAACTGCGACAAGCAACGAAATAATTGGAAATCTTCTTTCTCGTAAATTCGTGATCGAATCGCGTCTCTCGACAAAGAGAAGCAAGCGTCCGGATACTTTTAAACGGCAGCGTATGCTTCTCCGATATATAGTCGAGCGTTCCGTTCGTCTTTCGATCGTTGTCCGATAATAACATACTGGCGAATTATTAGAGAAGACTCTATGCGAAAGAATCTGGTTATCTAACTGACGATTTACAACCCCGAAGAGAAAGTAATCCGCGCCGTGCAATCGTAACGTTGCTAAAGGTAAGATAAAATTTAACGAATGGTATTAGCCGGTGAAATTAAAACTCGGCAGAAACGTTTCATATACCGCGAGGTAATACTTTTGAAAACTGCAAGGAAGGAAGTCCGACCACGTAATCTATATAAGTTTGAGATTGGAATCCGAGTTTTCTTTTGCCGGACTGCTGCACTAACAAATTGAGCTATCCACGATATCGACACATGCCTTTCAGCAATTCGAATATGACAAAAGGTATTTCTGAACTTTAATGGAAAAATTCGTCCGCACTTGGCACGACGATCGTACGGCGTAAAATACCTGCAGGGTTTCCCACGAAACGCTAGCATGTTCTAAGACTAAAAACGAGAAAAGAATGCTATGCGAAAAACGATAGCCGGCGAATCCTAAAAATATTTATTTCTATATTTATGGGATCCGATCTGATCGTATCCCAAAACGTTTAACAGCTTCGCTAACGTTAACCTGGCGATTTTATTAAAACTAAATTTGTACCTCGAAAGTATCCTTTGCGTTTTCTATGTTAATTTATACGAAGTAACAATACAACGAAACGCTCCGGAGCATCAAAAAGTTAATACGTTTTTATACGAGTAAAATGAATAGAAAGTAATATTTACTTGAAAGTACGAAATAAATAAAACACAAAGTACGGCGAAATAAAACGCAAAACAACGTGTATGCGCGTATTATCGTTTCATTTCGCCAGAGAAATTTCTGAGAATGTTTCATCGTTTCCCTTATACCTATCTGTGTGTATATATATATATATATGTATAGTACGCATTTATCAATCGCAAACGATAAAACTCAGGTTCTAGCTATTATGTAAATTTGGATTATTACGTGTGTGGCGTAAGCTGTTCCACGTACGTTGCTGATAAATTACTTGCTACTTAGAGTTTCGCACTGAAACTTTTGGTTACATTGCGAAAGCCAAGTTTGATATGGACCACTTCGTCCTTGATCTTCCAATATCTAAACTACCGACTGGATTTATTGAAACTAGTTTTACCCATTAAACTGGTTAATCCAATTAAACAGCTGTATGTATATATTTGCGAATGCCAACGACGACGATTCTTCCTATAATTATCGCTGTAAATTAATTCCTTTTGATTTTTCCTTGCCGTTATTCGGGGCCAATCCAATTATGATTCAAATTAGCTGTGCCATCGATTAGATAAAACGCGTTACGCCGATGAAAATGACAATCATCGTAAAATCGTTAAACGTACTGCGAGAAAAATATATTTCTTAGTTTTAGGATTCGTTGACCGGTTGACGGATTTATTTATCGGTAGGTTGACGATTTTCATTGGAAAGGAGACGCGAATTTAAAGTATCTATGGATTAGTTTGGCTTATGGCGCGTAGGTAGCAGAGCCATAAAGCCCGTAGATCCGTCGATCGTGTTTTTTCCAAAGAGGCTCGAGTTAGTTTAGATGTGATTGGAAAGTTAATTGCAAATTCCGCTACACCTGTTGGCTTTACAAGCTCTACGGGTTAATATGTCCTTTTGAAGATACCATAGATTTTTTCGAAATTGACGCGATCAATGGTTCGATTTGGCGTGCCGTTTCATTTTACGACACGACCTGGCGAGACTCGTTATCTACACCCTCGGTAAACGACAGATGTGTCGTAAAGTCTCGACAAGGGATAGAAGCAATTCGAGGACAGCTTCCTCTCGGACCTAGACTTTCCATTGACTCGCAACTGCCACCTTTCTAATCTCTTAGCTACGATATTCGACGTTCCACGCATCCGACTTTCAGCTACTCAAGTTGAAGTTGCCTGTTTCTTGAAATTGCCCATAAATCGATGGTATACGTCGATTCGAGCTGCTCTAGAGCCGTCTCGCCCCATTTTAGTGAAATTTGGTGGAACGAAAGCACGAAAGAGCGTTCGTTTGCCGTTTCACGATTCGTGTTCACATCCGAATGAGCTAGGAACGCGCCAAAAATAGTTGTTCGATTCTTTCGTTCGTATTCCTCGTGTACTCGTTGTATTTTGTATCGGAAACTCGAATATACGTCACCTTTGGACGTTTTTTCGCGAACGTAATAATTTCTTTCGACCGATTCATTTCGATCGGGGAAGGAGAGACGGGTCGTGTTCTCTTTTCAAATAGCTCGATGAATTTAAAATCCCGAGATAATTCATTTAAAAAGCGTACCTCCACTTCTGGCCGCGTTCTCCTCGCGAGATTAAAAGAATCGCGACGCTTGAGGTTTCGAGCCTGAAAACGCGGCTCTTTGAAAATATTGCCAAAAGAGAAATCATCGTCGGTCCTCTCGAAATAATTTCCGACGCAGAATGAAAGTACTTGAAACGTCAGCTTAAATTTTCATTCGATTACGTCCAATGCGCTTCGTTCGACGCCGCGGCGGAGCAATAGCTGGGATTTACGTTGCCTGCATTCGATGCTTCTACTTTATGCATAAGTAGGACGAAGATATAAATTATGCATAAGTTGTTGGCACGATAAGCAACTGCAGGGGAAGTACATTGGAAATAGTCAATAAAATATTAATTATTTACTTAGTATCCTACTTAACTTGGTAATTCTATACCGAACGGTTCGTTCAAATCGAATCGCGTTAAATAAAGTAAATCCGACTTTATAATAAATGACTTTAACAAGTCCGATTATACATAGATCGTATTGATAAATTCTAAATAGAATCTTAATTATAATAAGGCGTAGTCGATAGCACGTGTACTACATTGAAATACATACGAAACAAACGTTTTTTTTTTTTTTGTTATAGCTGTATAGATCGATTCTCGAACAAAAATAAATCGAAAACATAAAGCGAGGTTCTTTTACTGGGAATTTCGTTTTTTTAGAAAATTGGTTGCGAGAAACTACCGAGCACGTGCACACGACCGAATTTTACCTTGGCCTTTATCTATAGGATCATATAGAATCAACCGTGTGCTCCGAATATAACGAAAATATTGACAAACGATACAAAAGGTCAACGAATATTTTTCTATACTTGAAATACAAAGATATCGAAGAAAATTCAAGGATACTCAATTAAGATAATCAAAGGCGTTACATTGAAATTTTTCCAACTATGTACACGTCTGCCACGCGTTTGCGTAGATCGTCGTGGTTCCACGGTTTGAGCCAAAGAATAAAGTCAAATGCTTTTAAATTCTGCGTAACCTTCGCTAGGGAAGTACGTAGGATCATTGAAAAATGTCGCGAAAACTGCATACTTTCGAAAATATCTGTACTTACGCCATCGGTGTTAAAGATCAAACTTTGCTCTAACACGCTCTAAAGCATGAAAAATGAAACTTTTCGATGATCGCTAAATTCTGTACAATATCTTTAATATCGTACTTGAAAGAACTTGTTTGAAAGATATCTTACGTCTGAAGGACGCTTGAATTCTTTGTTTCACCCCTCGACGCCTCAAGTTGATGTTTCGACGACCGAAACATTCGTAGTTTTCGGCTCGATTGATTGTACGACCTTGGTATATCCGCCGATGCGACGCAGCTACGTGTATCTACGAGCATTAAGATGCACGTATAACAAGCGTATTTCAAATCGTGTTCTCGATTATGCCACCGAAAACAGTGTAGTTTGGCATTGATTTTCTGGATAAATGCACCGCGATAAAACTAATACACCGGGACACAGGTTGAAATTTTGCTGTTTGCAAACACGATCAAGCAACCGTTTGCAATTTACGTAATTTGCGTGTACAGGATTGATATCGAAGGATCGTCGATCAATTGCTTGCGAAAAAGTAAATCGAAATTCGAATTCTCGTGTCGGTTCTGGCTCGAAGAAACGAGATATATGTATATATAAATACACCTTTATTCGAATCTTTATTCAGCGAGAAAATTACGGCGTTAGCGAGATATAACATTTTTAAGAAGGATAACGTTATTTAAGAGGGATTTTACGGAACCAATTATATCAACGATATTTATATTTTGCTCGTCGATAAAAATGTTACGATACGGGATATGCCAAACCGTAAACTTACATTAGCGAAAAAACGAGATAAATCTGATTCAGTCGGGTATTATAATATATGCACAGAGTGTTCCATGGAAAAATAAATCGTTTAAACGCTGCTCTGCTGGAATTTTACTCTATATTACGAACGAGGGAAACGCGAGAATTATTTTCGAACGGTTTCGGACGAAACGAACTGTATCCTCGCGTTTGCATAAAATCTTTAATAGTCGTTCGGTTCAACTCTAAAATATCCTTGCGTGGAAATTTAAAGTCACCCATTTTTCAAACAAGCGAGACGTTGTTCCTACAGAAACTATTCATTCCCTTAAGTCCTAGACTTTAAACTTTAAAGTTTCGTGGAAGTTAAAACGATAAGAAAACCGTTTATACTTAAATTAGTTGCGAAAACGTTAGTTGAATTTTCCTGACGACTAGTGTTCGAAATTTTCCTTGATGGGATCGATGCTCATAAAATATTCAAGTATAGTAAAATATTACTGTAAAAATCGTATAATTGACATTGTGGTAACGGCAAACGAGTAGCAATACGTACACGTATCTGCCATCAAATATTTATATATGTGCATGGAAGTTCTTATTTATAGCGTTTAACTCTTCGTATTAAATCTTACTACAAATATCGTGCGATCAATACTATAATAAGGTTTGGCGTTCAAAAATTCTGTTAAATATCATCAAAGTTCGATACGTTTGAAAATGAAGTTACAGCAATGTTGGAAATTAACACGGTGGTTTAACAGAATGTATTTGATTTAACTACTATCGTTATTGACAAGATATACATACGCAAGGAGAGACGATACACGCGTGTATATTATTGGATGCGACGAAACGCACGGTAGGAAAGTGATATTAGAAACGGGAGAGAAGGACATGCGAAAGGCAAACAAAATAGAAGCACCGAGTATTCGTACGTATCTCGTAGTTGATCGATTAAAACAACAACTCCAAAAGGCAGAGCCGAGGTATCTCTTTTACAGACAGAAACACGAAACGAATTTCTGGAATTTCCCTATACGTCGCAGTTCTTTTACTTCGTTAAATACAGCAAATAAAGCATTATGTCCCCGTATTCTTATTGTTTTCATCGAAAGACTCGAATAATGCGAGCAACGCGATCGCTTCTGTTTTCGTTTCTGTTTCAACGAACTGCTTACCGTGTTGTTGGTTGCTTGAAGTGGAATCTCGTTAAGAATACGGCAAAAGTGACGAACGAAGGAGTTACGACGTGAAAAAGTATGGTTTAAATAATGGCGAATGAAGGTAAATGAAAATATTTCAAGATAAACGGTTGTTTTCCGAATTATACTAACGTTTATAAGCTAAATATCCTAACATGTTTTTTATAAATAGATAACATCCCCAAAAAGGCTGGCTGTTTGCGTAAATAAAATAAACGACACGCTTATTTTTCATTTTTATTATATTTTGCCGCGTTCTACGCGAAGGTGCGATTGCAAAACGCGACCAAAACATTTCCAGTTTACATGCACGTGTTTTAACAAAATAGTCGATGGCTTGCAAAATCAGAAATCTTAAAGCGACATTTATCAAAATCATAAAAATTGTAATGCTAAACTATTTGCAAGTATCCCGGTTGGCTCAGTTTAGACAAGACGAATAAACGAAACGAACGTTCTAGGTTGGAATCGGAACGCAAACTAAATTACGACGCAAGCACGGGAAAAATTGGAGAAAATTCGACGAGTGAAATGGTTCGAAGCGATCGTTCTTAAAAGTATAAAAAACGAAATCGTCCAATTCATCCGCGCGATAACATGTTTCGTTAGTGAAAGTTCAAATCGACTATATCGACTATAATTGTACTATGATGTAAAAACGGACGAGAAAGTAAGAAAAAGTTTCCGGCGAAGGTGAAATAAGAAATATAATGTTACTTGGTTCGAACGGAAGGCGTGTTCGGCAGCCAAGTAGAACAAATTGCGTTATGTCAGACTTCTGATACGGTAACTCTGTTCAAAGCACACGAGCCTTACGGGTACGTGAGCAAGCATCGCTGTCCGTGTGCATCAAGCTACGAGTCTGTCAAATAATTATTCACATGAATATGTATAGGTGCGCGTGTTGACGACGCCAGCTTCGCTCTATCCTTACGATAATTATAAGATAAATACGTATACGTTATCAAAGTCGCTTTATCGAGGAATATTTATCGCATCGCCAACGCCGAACCAAATAGTACGATCGCGTATTAAAGTATATGCGTCAAAATTGCTTACATAACGATATTATAAAACGTTCGTTCGTTTTATCCATTTCGAATCTCGTGGCTCGCGATAAATAAATTTTCCACCGACAATAAGGCTGTCGTTTAAAAAACGGATCGTCCAAAGTAATTTATTTATGCGTACTATTTAATGCAGTTTAAGACAAGAAAAACGGGGAAAGATCTTTTGGCTAGCAACGAGTATTTTCAAGCGTCGTTCTCTCTCTCTTTCTCGTTCCCTTCTTTCTCTGCTTGTGTTGACGCGGCGCGTCGGCTCGCTCGATATCTGCATATGTGCGTTTGAAACGCTTGTCATGTGCAGATCTCGAATACGTACGTGCATCGCATTTTCCATATCGCGAGATCGTAAAAAAAAAGGCACAACGAGTATCTGATTAATCCGTGAACGCTCTCGGTGTACAAGCCGCATTTGCATCTTCTCTCGAATCAACGAATTGCCCGGCTTACCCCTCAAAATTGAATGCCGAACATTACGAACAAGGCCGGTTGTTGTTAGTTTTCACCTCGGTCGCGTATAATCGCTTCGGAAATTTTTTTTACACGTTCGCTCGAAATTACCGGCTTATTAGTTACTGGCACCCACTCGAGATACGCGCTTTGTTCTTAATCCGATCGAGTTAAGCCTGAAAAAAAGAAGCGATATTTAAAATAAAATAAGCGTATATAACAAGACTTTGAAACAATTTTCCTCCGTCGCGTCGTAAGCAAAATATCGATTAAAACGCAACTCTTTTTTGCATTTCGCTTTATATCTCTTAGAAACTATCCGTCATAGGTGAAAAACTTTCAGTAGGAAATCGTAGCTAATGAAAATTTAAAAAAGGTAAAAAGCGAGATGGAGCCCGGTTTTCTTAAATCGTCGGTAACTTTAGGTAAGTGCTAGTCGTATGGGAAGAGCGTGCCAAATCTCGCATTGCATGTACGCTTCCCGGCAGACCTATATTTCGACAGTCGAGTGAAAAAATCTTTCGTTCAATCGCGCTTGACTAAAATACAGCGATAATCGTTTTTGCTTAGTTGTAAGATGCAACAACAGCTTTCGCGTTTCTCATCTTACAACTTTTCATCGTAATGGAATTTGTTTCCATCGAATTCTCGATAGGATCAATCGCGTCCGAAAAATCCGAGATGCGACAGGCAATCGTTTTGCTACTCGTTACTCGCATTACGTGTATGTAGATTTTTCGTATGTCGTATGGATTGAACGTGCGGAAAGAATGGAAAAACTTTTATAAAGCGTTGTACCTGTTTCGCAGCGGACGGTCGGAGAATGGTCGGAGACCGCGAGGAAATCGTAACTAATGGAAAAAGTCACGCTATCTCGGCGACTACAGCACGTAGAAAGACAATTTTATTTTTTCAATTTGGAGTTACTCGAAAAAAAGGAAAGATGGATAACGTCTATTTTCTCGTTCGACGTTATTTAGCGGCTGAAAATAAGATAATCAGATTCTGCAGAAACGCTTCTGCCGTTAATTCGTTCCTGAAAAAAAGTTAATCCGCGCGGACTATCCTGCACGGATTGTCGCATTCTGCTCTCGAACAGCAAACTCTGTGATTAGATATACGGAGTGTCTCAGGGTTTAACGACTAAACTTTGTCAGTGTATTCTACGAATGTAATTAAGCGAACGACGTTGTACATATAAATATGGGCCATTTAACGATAAAACTTTATTCAAAAGTTAGGTGCGATAAACGCGTGTAATACAGAGGGATCGATCAAGGATTTACAGTCGCCACGAGACAACAGTGGGTTTAAGATCGATGTAATCGCGAGTCGTTAGCGCACCATTGCGCAATATTTGTCGTTTCCTTGCCGATACGAAACCTCCTACAGCGATAAAAGAGAAGTTCATTTAAAATGTTTGATTGTTGAATCGTCTATTTCTATATACGCAAGTATACATATAAATATGTGACATGTTACGTGTATTTCCATTTAATTTTACCTTTCCATTTACCTCTTTTAAGAATTACATTAACCGACTACCCAAAGAAAAAAGTAAAATTCGTTCGAAAACGTAATGGTTAAATAAAAATTCCAGCGAACGTAAGAATCGACCTTGATCAAAGTTAACAAGCCTTGGAAGCTTCCAAAACGTAGCAGAGTGTATGAATGCGCAACGATTCGGTGCAAATTCGCAAATTAATTAAAAAAGACGAAACTGGAAATTGTTCTAAGCAATTTTCAATGTGATAATTAGCGGAGCAAGCGCGCGAGTGACGGAAGAGCGAGATGGAGAGTACGTGTAATGTGTAAGCAGGTCGATGTCAGATGCAGGGAAGCGCCTAAGTGCCGTGCCAAGCTTGAAACGAACGTCTTGATCTTGATGCGCAGGAAGACATTTAATTATGGGGACGAGAAATTGCAAAATGTAATAAGAATGGAAATGTGCTGCTGCACCTTCGTGACTTAACAAAGACGATGCGTGAATTCGAAGGAGACGCATTAGACCGCAGGTTTCTTTAAAGTTTTGCATAAATCGAAGGAAAACGTTTATTTAGATGTTAAATAAGATCGATTCGAGGACCATGCTTCGAATATATTATAATTTATCAAGTGGCGATTATCGAAGACTATCAAAGTTTAATTTTTCAGAACCCTGAGTTCATCGAGCTCGAAGTATATAACTTGTATATAACTTGAAAAAAAAAGACGAAGCACGAGGTTTAAATTTCACGTACACATTTACTTTCTTATTCCGTTGTTTCAAATGCGTTATTAAATTATCTCGAAATTTTGTTAATTATTCTCGTACCGTAGTCCGTTTATAACGCGCGCAACAAATATTCCTACATGGATGTTCCAAATATCATAAAATGAAAATATTCGTGCAAAGTTTGTCTACGTGGCTCTGATATAGCGTCAAAAGTATTTACCTTCGAGAAATTGAAATTATTCCCCGTGTTTCAAATATGATGAAAGCTTTTAAAGAATTTTTAGCATAAACATCGTAATTTCGTAAAACACACACATATATATATATCGTAATTTCATCAAATATTGTTCTTTCAAAGATATAAACGAACGTGTTTGCAAAGCTTGCCTCCTAAATGATTTAACACGTGGTACGGTTTCGCTGTAATATTTGCACAACACGAACGTTTCACGTATTATTTAAATCGTTAAAAGCGCGATCCTTAGTTCATCTCTGTCCCAAATAGTCTGTATCTTCGTTCGCTGACCATTTATTTTGAACAAAATCAGTTGCTGGCGTTACGAACGAGTCGACGTATCTATTATTCGTACAGTTCGATCATAATAAATTACGTGCTACGATATTTCCTCTTATATTTATCCATTTGCGGTTTTACGTAGCAAAGAATCGTTTCTTTCTTTCAAATCTTCTCTTGCGCGTCCATTTCTTGGTAAAACCGACTTCTGATTAACCTATATTTTACATTCACGATATTCGCGTAGAATTTTTCATAAAGGATAGAGAGAACAAAGAAATCCAATTAATTTGCCTTCACGAGCTTCAAAGATCTCGATCTTTTTGATTTATGGTTCCACGAGTGAGTGATTTATAACAATAATTGTACAACGTTTACCGTAAAGTAGCAGTAACTTTGCGTACGGCTATTATTTTTAAAATAGTAAACGTTTAAAAAGTAGATTGGAAAATATATGATTTTGGTTATCTACCTTTGGTTCGCAAAAATATTATTATTCGCGCACACCAAGAGTTATTATGTTTCTTCATTCGTTATCTTTCTAAAGCTTTAGACTGCTTCGTTCCGAAGTAACGCGTGTAATTCCTTTGGAAGTGAACGTTTTCAACGAAAACAATTTTCGTAATGCTAGAAACACATTTTCAGCTACTTGCGTGCCACTTTGGTTTCCTGTTCCTCCGAAATCTGACCGAGTACGCGACGAAGGTAAAAATTGGTTGGAAATAAGTTAGAGAAACGTGGCGGATGAAGCGAAACGTCGATGTCTGATTGGTGCGGTTTTTGGTGCAACGTTTACCGTCTCTTTGTATCTTTACGTTTAATCTTTGAAACACATAGCTACGTATATAGCTAAAAGTACGAAAATGTAAATGATCTTTGTTACTTTTATCTATATGTAAATAAGTTAGTCGCACAAATTTTAATATGTCTTGTAGACACCTGTTCATACCTGTTTTATATAAACAGTATAATAGGATAAACCGTACAGTGATTGTATTTCAACGCCATTCGGACAATTAGAAAGTATTTTCACGTAATTAACACAAAAATTGTAAATAAAATGTTGAAAAAAGCCTAGGAAAATAGACGATATAAAAATTAAGCGAGCGTTATCCAACGCGATAGATAACGCAATAACGGATAAATTAATGCATATGTCGAGTTTAATAATATAGGACTCGATGAGGTGCAAAGTTAGATTAACAACGAAGGTTAATAATAAAACAGACGCTTTAAGTAATTTGTAACGGTATGTTTACTTCGCGTTAATAATTTCTCTGCTCTGGACAAAGAAGCGTTACAAAATATTTCAGCTTCTCTTTCGGTATCTCTTAAAGCTATTTATCTTGTTTCGCTGAATACGTTCTGAGGATTGTTATTTTCACGCGATCCAAAGAAATACAAACAGTTACACATCTGGTGTATACGATAGTTATACAAACGCTTTGTTGTAAAGTTTGGTATCGAAAAATTGAAACGGAGTTCTTGTAAGACGTCCCACGTACACGCCGTCTCGTTATACCGAATAATCGCGTCAAGCGCATCCACGGGTTTAGCAAGCATAATCTCCGAGTCGGATTCACGATTATATTCGTACACGGACAACGTTCTCCAAGACAGTATGTCATTGTCTAAGATCGTCAGATGTCTTACGTGAATTCTCCTCGTTCTCGTTTCCACAAACTCGGTACTTACATGCCTTGGCGAGAGAAAATGCACGGATTGGATTGTACTCGCTTCGAGAGCATCCATCGATATCGATAGGCGTTTCAACTTTTCCGATGATTGGATTTCAGGTCGTTTCTACGCAAACATCTTTTCATTTTTTACGTAGTGATCTCTTTTATTTTAAATTCATTGTCAAATGGTATCTTATCGTACTTACGTCGTTATTTTATTATTCTTATTCTTATTCTATCTGATCGTGTACTCTGAATGTTAATAATATGTTTTTTTTTTTGTTAATCATAGTACGGTGAAGTAAAAGTATTAGGGATTCTGTCGTTAACGTTAACAAAAGTTTCACGGCAGAGTGTGCCTCGACAATTAACGAAAACGCTTTAAACTTGTACATAAGCACGAGATGTCGATGATGGTAATTAAACGACGATGGTAAATTAGTATCGCTGATGAATCTTGAATCTAGTATCTTAAACGAATCGACTAATCGGAACTGTCAAATTACTAATGCAAAGTAAAACGAGCAGATGCAGTTTCTTCCTTTTATACGTTCGTAGCCATTTCTCGTTCCAGTTTACCTTCTACGTTCCTTCCCTTTCTGATCCGTTATGCTCGTTATGGGTAAATCTGCGTATGAAATTCAAATTGCTAGACGTTGCTAGTGCATTTTCTTAGAATACGAAAGATACCGGAAACGTGATCCTTTTGCGAATCATCGAAAAAATTAGTTCTGGCCGAAAAGAGTGGGTTGTAAGACGGTACTCTGCGGAAGCATGCTCTTTAATGATACGACCGCCCAATATGACCGAACTGAAAGTCTAGAACGTTAAATCAGATTATAACGATACGAAAGAAGATCAAACGTTATTCGTATAATCGGGAATATGGCGAAAAAAGCATCGAGTAACGAAGCAATAAAGTGGAATCAAAGATTCACCGATCTGGAGATACGTACGTAGTTAAGATTCGGAGAGATTTCTGAATTTAATATACCTTTTACGTATCGTTGTTCTTTAACTTTTTACATCCTAGTTATACACAGCTATATAATAATTTTTACTTTATACGTATTTTACACGTCCTGACAACCATATACGCTATATACGAGTGAATTATTTTATCGTCGAATCACGTACCGTATTTTATTATCAAAATTGTACTCTCCGACTTGCTCACTGTGCTGCTCACTTTTTAAACACGTACACGTATGCGTTGTTTTTGCCGAGGAGCTTCGTATCTGATGCAGCTCCCACGAAACTCGATTTTCGTATAAACGTTTCATTGGGACGACTATAGCTTACGTCGGAAGGGAGAGAATTCGCGAAACAGAAACGGCGGAAAACGAAACGAAACGAACGCCGGTCGAATAATCTTGGTTGAAATTCCAGAGAACAGATGGAAAAGGAAAGTGGTCGATGCGCAGAATTACGATAGAAGGAAACAGATTTTTTCGCGGTAAACGAATGAAAAATAAAACCAAGTAAAAAGGAACGTTTCGACGCATTTGCGAAAAAAATCCTTTCGGTGTTTGCAATTTGAGGCGGACGTTCCCGTGTCTGGGATTATCAGACGTCCGACAATATATTGGATTAGGGCCCTGAGTATTAAAATTATTAATCGTCGTATGTAAAATTTCATTGTAACTTTTGCATACCTTCGACGAGTCGCAGCGCTATTTTACAGCTGCTGCGAAGATAGTAATTGAGCATCGACAGACGTAAACGAGTTTAAAACGTGTCTCGTGTCTCGCGTAAAATTAGAATTTATATTGGCACATATTAAATCGTAACGAATTTAGCTCGTCGTGTTGTAATGCATGTAATGCTTGTTTCGCTTAGGCTTTCAACTCGAAATTATCTCGTCGGTGTTTCATTGTCATTGCCGTATTCGGAATGTTCAACTTTTATTCGATCAACGTGCCAATTACATATCGTTGACGTAACATTGACCGCGATCAACGATCGACCGTTCAACGTAAATAAATAGTAAAAAGGAGAAACGACTATTCGGCAAGTACAGAAATATTTAACAAGTTTCTGTCGCGAGAAGTGGCATTTGACGTCTCGTTATTAATCCCTTCCACGAAGACAATATTTTTTTAATGGTTTCGGCAAAGTTGCGCGTTCGTGCGATGCTGAGATTTCATTACGACGGAAGTCGCTATAAATGTAAATGCCTTTCAATTCCACCGACAGCAGAAGCTGCAAAACTTCGAATCTCACCACGTCGCCGTAAGTTTACGCGCTCTCGTTCCCCTCGATCATTTGCAGAATTTTCACCGCAGTAAAAATAAATTTATGTCCGCGGACCGATCTAACTGCACTTCGAAGGTACGTACAAGCGTGCACGAGTTTCCTAGAGAATTGTCGGCTATTTATTAGCTATATATTTTCTATCGCGTTCATGAATAAGTGCCGAAAAATCTACACAATGTATATAATCTACGAAAATACAGAAAGTTTAAAAGTTGAAAGAAATCTCTACTTAGATTCCATTCCTCAAACCCGGTTCCATAAACCTACGAATTTATGTGAAAATCTACAGTCTGCTGATAAGTAAATATGTAAGATACAAAGAATAAAAGACATGGATAATTATTTCCACTGTACACGTGGAAACATAAATAATCGTATTAATCTTTTTTTTTCTTTGGTTGCTTTACTTTCGCCAGAATAATTTACCAAAATAGTGATAACGAATCCCTTTTCTCGCGTCACGGCGCACGTATGTATTAACATCAAATACCGGCGGAATAATCACACGAGTTGTTGCTTATACTTCGATACGTACGTTGAATGAAATTCGTACGAAGGCAAATTACATATATATACGTAGTAACGTATAATCGGTATCCATCACACAGGTGTCGTGTACGTGCGAAAGAAGGCCGAGGTTACACGGATTCGGTTCGAAATATTCATTTTCTAGTAAGCTTCTCTTTTTCCCATGTCTCGCACACGCGCGCACATGCGTTTGATTCGCATATACTATAAACGTTTGTCTCGTCATGGAACATTCGTGTCTGTTTGTTCTGGGTGATGCGTCGTTTTGTAAGAACGAGTGGACACGCGTCTTCTTCGTCTTTGACGTTGAAGTGATTCTCGCTTCTAGGAAAACTCTACATCTTCTCTAGTGTTTAGTTTTCTTAGCCCTCGAAGCCATTCAGTATTGTTTGGCTGTAAATCAATTTGAAGGGCCTGTCAGCCTCGTAGCCTTTTCTAGGAACGGTCTATTGCCGTGCACAGACGGTGCTGCGAGGTATAGACGGGCCAGTATTTATACTTACATTTACTTAAATATATTTCTATTATACGTTCACCCACGCGTTCCTCTCTATTCTATTCCGAGATAAACCTGGACAGTTGATAACAGCGTACTTTTAGTTTCGACAAAGTAAACTACATCGGAGATTAAAACCGAATAGAGTATCAAATATAACGATCTCTCTCGCGAAATATTTCATTAACGCTGTAATGAAAATTTCAAAACGTTCCGTACAACGTGCACGATATATTCGATGCAAAAGGTATTTAGAAATGTTGGAACATCTCGCTTTCGCGAGAGAAACATTTTTGTATCTGTCTGTATGCGAAACGTTATTCGGTGGAGGTCAGAGGCTGGAATATCTTACTTGTTTTTTCTATATTTCTTCCTATCGTGAAACTAATATACCGAAGAAAAAAACAATTTTTGTTTACTCGAAGTCTCAAAAATAGCGAATGTTCCATCCAGAATCGAAAACTTGCAGACCACTATTTTTAGTTCAGAATACGTATATTTCGGTTTTAGAGTAACCACGGGCAAGTAGCATAAATAGAATAACTTTACGATAGTCGAGCAACAGCCCGAACTTTTGCAATCTCAAACGTCATAGAAAATCATTTTCTTGTATTCGTGGATACCCTCGTATCTGCTCGTTTTGTGGTTCGCGCAATCTAAATATAAATAGTTTCTTCGTTATCGAAAAGCGAGCAGATAAATTTTAACGTTTCCGGTGTACGTATTACGCTAGTTTTCTTTTTTTGTTTTATTCAGATTATCATAGGTATAATATACGAAATCTCGTCTTCGATGCAGTTCAGTTTTCCCATGTTGCTGATGCAACGTGTTCTTATAGAAGCTTACATAAGTCGATGTATCGTGCAGTTGTTAAGTTTTAATAAACCCTTAGCGTTACAAGCCCGCCTGCTTATCTGAAATGACCATTGAAGCTACGTGTTACGAAACTGTCGATAAGCATCAAAGTTGGGCGAAGAAAGTACATACGCAGAGAATGGTGGGGTTTCGCCACTTGGATCCTCGCGCTTAACGCTCGGCGCTGTTAACGCGAGAATTTAGCATTTGTCGTAGTTCAACGTCGTTCGGGATTTCCGGGTGTACGGCAATGTTCCCGAACGTTTTGTTGATATCGTAACTCGAGCTCGACATCTCGAGCATCGATATCTCTTGCCTAAAGAAAGAACCGTCGTCCTGCCACTTATGCGCTGCACGATAGTGCAGTCCGACAGTGAAACGCGTCGTTTTACGCCGCAGCAGATACTCTCCCTATAGACAATTCGATACAGGATTCGCCCTAAAAGACAACTTAAACTGTACGACAAACTGCGAACCTTGTAACGCAGATAAAAGAATCTTTTACAGATAAATTTGATTGTTCGATTTTACGCACCTCGAATTAGATTTTATCGGGTCGTGCCTTGTGCAATTTCGTGCCCGCCTAGGAATGAAAAACTCTCCGACGATCCTGTAGCGTGAATTACGAGACAAAGTATACGTACGACGTACGATACGGAATTCGGTATCGGTACAAGCAACGAGTATCGTCGGATGCGTAAGATGTGACGCGCGGACTACTCGGATGAAACTCGAAGCCGCAAATCAGCGGTAGCCAGTTGTAGCAACGAACCAAAGCAATTGCAGATTGCACCCCACCTAGGCAATAAGGTCATTCCGCTTCGTTTCGTACCGATTGCTCCCCTATTCCATTCGATATTTAACTGCTAAACCCATTTCCGTTTTTCTCTCCTTGAACAATGCCGCCTGGTCGCGTCGCGTCACGTCGCGTCGCGTCGAATTCGTTCTTTCTTTGCCTTCCTTTTTCGTTGCCGTTAATTCCTCTGTTTTTTTTCTCTGTTGGCCCTTTTCGTCCAACGCGTCTACGTTCCCGCAGCTACCTCTTCCATGCGCCGACTACCCACATTCATTTTCCTCGACTGCCACGATTTAAGCTGTCTATCCGTCTATCTATATATCGAAGCTAATTTAAGAAATCAATTAAACTGGTTCCTGGTTCCTGGTTAATGGCATCGGACAATGCGTCTTGACGCTTTGAACTGCTTTAAACTTTCTCTCGCAGAGTGGAGCCTCCAAATCCATCTAGCTATCAACCGGTGTGTACGATAATTGAAATTCCATTTCTAGTCGATTCGCTCGAGCAACGATCGCAACAATTCGCGAAACGCACGGCCCGATATTAGAGAGAAAAGCTTTTCTCGTTTTAATTTTTAACCTGATTTTCACCGACTTTAAAAAGTCAATCATCGTCGAATATATTAAACTCGATCCGTTATTAAACGAACGGTTTGATCTTGTACTTTTGCTTTTGCCCTCTTATCGCCTACCTGATATCGTATTTCAACGTTATTTTCTTCCAATTGTTAGCGAAATTGAGAGCGAGGTGATAGCGTTTGACGCGTTTCGGTAGTCGTACTCTTAATTACTTTAAAGCGTCATATATATTTTAATATGCTGCAATATCGTTTCAACGAAATATATATATATATATTTAAATATATCGCGTTACCGTGAAACGCACACACGTATAAGCTTATTTCGCGTAAAGTAAGTCAGATATAAAACGTTCAAACATTCGATTATTTTCCATCGTTTCTGTTTTTTACGCACGAATGTTGAGAATGCGTGTTACCACAGCTATCTATCGACACGATCGATACAGGTTGAAGTTAAACATCGCCTGTTATCGTTTTCAACGATTCGGTGGAAGACTACCGGTTGGACGCGAAACCTGAAAATACCGAAATCAATGTGCAAGACAGATTCGATTATCGATCCCGTTCGAAAGATAGAGTTTTACTGTTCGCACAGTTTTCCGCTTCCGCGAATTTAAAATATTTTCGCAGCTCGCCAATTTCTTTCGATGCACGACGAGTGTTGCGTTTGCACAGTTCCTTTCCGCCATACGAAACGAAAAGTCACTTTAGATCGAATTCCGAGTTTCGATCGTATCGATAAAAGTAAAGAATTCGACTAAAATATAAATTACATATTACAGAGTAAATTGCATATTACTGTGCTAAATAAATGCTAAATAATCGAATTAAACGGTATTTCCAATGCAGAAATAAGGAGAACGACAAATTTTAAATATCGCGTTTAACGACCACCATTTGTTTCGTATTTGCTTTGTGAAGTTAGAGGGTTCGTTCGATACACGAGATCCACGTAGTTGCGATTTATTAAATCGAAATGTAAGATTTATCGGATTTCGTACCGGTTTGATACCGATTTAATAGAAATTAGGTACGTAGAACGTAGAACGTTATTGTAATCGCTTCGTTGAGTCGATCGTAGAAAAATTCCAATCCCCCTTTCCTTATCGGAATTAAGATAATTTGATTTTTATCGGTCGGATATTAAATTTTTGAGCTAATAGTTGGAGCAAAGTCCATAGTTCCATACACTCTTGTCGCAAATAATATATATTCAACGAAATTCACGATAATTTGTTAATTTCAAAGAATGGCGCTTTCATTCTGCCCTTTTCTTTCGCTTCGTCCGTGGTATTTTATTTATCTTGTTTATCGATCACAATTTTCATGGCTATTCGCTGCAACCCCACACCTTGGCCGAGCAATTAGCTGAAATTTACGAGCCCCGGTTGCTTCGACTTTTCAACCAGCCGACGTATATTTATCGTTCGAATTGAAATTACATGTCGTCGCTTTGTACATTTCGTACTTTCCCTGTAACCAATTTCCATCTTTGTTCCGTAATGCACGATACTTTCGGAAATTTGTGACTCTGTTAAACGAATGTAGCAATTTATCGTAAGATAGAGACTGGGCTGTCGTTGTCTCTAACAGATCGCATACCATACGCATGCGATATAATGCACGAATTAATAGCGTTGATGTATTTAAGACTTTGAATTAATCGTTTATTTTTGTTGCTGTTGCAGTTGCAGTTGCAGTTATTTACGGTCGCGCACGAATATGTTAACGTGAGTAACGACTCCTTTTCTTCAGTCTTATTAGATCTTACGATCCCTTTTAGTCGGCAGTTATAATTGTCGTTTCAAAGTAAACGTTCCATTAAGATCTCGAGAAACGAGGAATCGAGTAATCGCTTTTGTTACATTAATGATTCGTGACCTATTCCTCGACTATTAGAGAATCAAGAACGTTTTTCATCGAATTACTCGTTCAATCAAACATATAGGATCGATCGTTGTTTAACTCGCAAAGACAATAGATTTACAAGAGCTTTGTAAATACAAGGCTGCCGCGCATGGCTAAATTGTATGCCTGTTTTTCTTTTTTTTTTCTTTTTTTTACGCATAATAGAAAGGTAATAGAGAATATGTGTCCACTATCTGTAAACTTTTGAATTTGATGTCGCGCGTCGATATCGAAGAAACAAAAGCGGAATTTCTGCGTTGAAAACACGGCCGGAACAAAATAACAGCATCAGCTTGGTTATTGAAAAGTTTTCGTTCGAAACTGTCGTTGTCGATAATTAGGCGGCCAATCGACGAAAATTCGCGGAATAACGCAATTGTTGGATCGAGGGCCGCAAATTTCACGATCAGCATTATAGGAGGAAATTGTTCAAGTAAACGGAACGAGCTGGGTGCCCGAACATTCGTCTCGAAGCCGCGCAACGATCGATTTTCGAATTTGCGGTTTTTGGCCGAGTTTAATGGAATCGCATCAAAAACAGTGGGAAATTCCAAACTGTACGAGCGGTATTCCCGCCCTATACCATCGAAGGAACCAGAAATTTCCCAGACCTAACCGGAAATTATGAATGGCTATTTCCGATATACTAACGCGAGATATTGTTCGTTAATAAATTCACTCGACAAACCTATAACTCGTGATTCGATACGCTACGCGATATATACACCTGTCTGTCTTTTACGTTTTCTTAGTTTTCCGAAGAAAATCAAAGTCGAATTTCTACCGTATACCGTCAACGGCTGGTCTCTTTTTCCTTATTAAACAACGTTATTAATCCGGGATACAGCGAAAGAGACAGAACTCACCTATGAAATATTATAACGAGTACCGTGTCTTTGGTATTTCATATTTTTCCGCGTATCGCGCGCATTCTGCGCGTTGTTATACCGACTTTGACGACTATGTACATTTTCTTTCTTTCCTCTTTTTTAAATCCATTGGACGTCTGCGTTATGAAATACGAATGATTTTTAAATTCGTAAGATTTAGTAACATTTTTTCTCTTATTTACCGCTTCTTATTCTCTTTTACGATGTACTGTGTTCGGTACGTCAGTACGTGCTACACGTATACGTGGGTAAAACGTTCGATGTCACATCGTGTGCGGTATATGATATATTCTTTTGCATATTTCTTTTTTCTTGTTACTTTTCAGCGAGTGTTGGAACTTTTAGCAGCAGAGTTACATTTGTATAACGATGAATTCTCTTTCCGCGAGCTACGCGTTTCATCGCACAGTAATCACAGTAGGATGTTGTTCGTTTGGGCATAGTAGTTTCGTTTGGAAACGCTTCCACGCGAACAAGAGCGTATGAACTTTGTTGCGCTTCGATTTAAGGCCATGGAACGAACAATTTGCAAGTGTGCACTTTTCGTTTCAATTTTGCGTAGCTACGTCATGAAAGGCGCACGCTATTTATAACTGTGGCAGCTATTATGTTCTCGCCACTTGGATATTCGCCGTTCGTTCCAATATCGCATTGTCCGCGAAACTTTTATGAATTTTTCGATAAAACTTATCCGCTTACACTTTCGACCGGCATCGTAAATTTGGCTCGAGAGGAAAGCGAGGCAGTCGAGTATATTCGACACGGGTGCATTTAAATTATTACGATAGCTTTTTAACAGCGTCTCTTCGAAATGACAAAAATTCACTTTTAAGATATTTCGTAAGATATTTGCGTGGAAACTGGTTTCAGACCACGACGTTTGAATTTGATCAAAGCGTGCGAATTAGCGACGAATCGGTTTGCGAACAGTTGCAAGCGTAAATTTCTTTTCAAAGGGTAACGGTATACTTTACTACATATCGTTCCTATGTACCACTATGTATAATTGCTACTTAAACGCTTGTTGCTTCGTTTGTCAAATTAAAAGCGTCTCTTTGACGTTACAACTTAACTCGTAAATTAAGCGACTCGTTCGGAATAATTTTATGATTTATGAACTTGACAAGTACGATTTCCAACTTTCCTATCAGCTCGTGTGATCGTTTAAAGCGAATTAAATTGTTCGTGGAAGAAAAAGTTGCGATAGCGAATATGTGAGATACGGCATAAAGATTTTTCAACGATAAAGTTTTGGTATATAATTGTTTTACGCCAAACCGTTAATTGCAATTAATTAACTGATATTATATTCGTAGCATTCCACAAAATTTATAGCTTCGCTGGCGAATAAATGAAACGTCGAACGCTGGATCGACGATACGCACCGCTTTGTACGGAAATTGTTCTTCGGTCCGCCGTAATCGCGTAACTTTTCTTATTATTCGAAGGCAAGCATCGCTTTGATTCGTAGATTTTGTCTCGCTGCGCCTGCTGGTATCCTATGGTATCGAACGTTCCATAGATCCGATACTGCCGATCTGCGTGTACTGTGTATTTGTACTTTGCTCGTTCGATACGACATTTTCATAACGTAAAAATTTTGTGGCGTAAAATTTACGTTATATAAAATCACTCGTTTACGTTTTTTAGTCCTATTTTCAGAAAGAATGTTGTAAAATGGGCTGTTACATAGCTTATCTCTTACGCTCGAATATTTTTGCAAGTGTAAGTTCGAATATTCCGCGTGTCAGTTTTTAAAGCTTTCTTTAATCGTTCCATTCAACTTCGAAAGCCTAATCGTCCGAGACTAACGATAAGAGAGACGGCCAAGAAATGGAATAATAATGGATTTTATTGCGTTATTTAAGGACAAAAAGATATTTAACGTATCGAAAGGTTATACGTAGGCTGTACGTGTTTATACGTTTATGGCAAATTTCAAGATGCAAGTGTGCGCGGATAATACGCGTATAATATATCCAGAGTAGAGTAATCGCGATGACGCGTAGGTATTTAACGAGCAAAATAATAAATACAAATAAATGTTTGCTCAGGTCTGCGCACTTTGCCGCGTTCGTAGGGAATACGAATTTGCGTAAATATCGACGATCAAAGATGTTTAAAACTTAAAGGAAAGTGAAAAGAGAATAGGATACGAAAATGAAATCTTACCGTACGCTATAAATATCTGGAACAAAAACGCCATTTTTAACACTGATGCCACGATCTAAACAGCTCGACGAAGACGATAATAAAAACGGTGTATTAACATGCGATTATGAACTCGAAAGCGTAATTTAGCGTAGCGGTGAAAGAACCGGGCGCAGTAAAAATCGTCGTGTTTATAGAGAACTTAAAATAGAGGAACGAAAGTAAAGAGGAGATATAAAGATAGGGTGGAAGAAAACACGAAGAAAGGAAAATTTGAGGAAAACAGGATCCATCGAAACTCGTGCGAGTTCGGGCGTCGCGCGTATGCATAAACGTATGTACGTATGTATGCATGTACTTGCTTATACTTCGAAGCTCGCGCGAGAGCCAGGAAACCATATTTAAAAGTAGACAGATACGTATGTTGGCTGGATGACTCGTGCCGCGCTTTTTTATCTCGATCGATCTCGAATTTTGCGAATGCTCCGGCGACATCCTCGTGACGCGAGAGCGCCGCTTCGCCCATTACGACGCTGTGACCATCGAGCGGTGGAATATTTTACGATCCAAGTTACCGTGTTACTCGTCGCAAGCGTAGGGTATCGTGTGCTTTCACCGTTTTTCTGTGTTTCGCTGTTACGAACTGACTCTGATTCTCGGTGTGTGACGTTAAATAATAACGCTCGGACGTGGAAGAAATAGAGGGGAGCAGCGTTAAAGTCGGAGCATCGACGCGAACTTTGTATCGGGTTGTCTGGAAAGCGTATTCTTTCTTCTCCGTCATCGGTGAATCAAACGGCTGTGCCGAATCGGTGTCTCGTGTCTACGATTCCGACTGATCGATCGTATTGCCAGTAGCTTAAGTCGATTGTCGAGTTTTTCTTATGAAATTAGAAGTTGTCCGAATATTTGTGAACAGAAACGTGCATTCGATATCGTCGGAGGAAACACGCGTGCAACGTCTCGTGTCAAAGACGCGTGTCTCGCGATCAGGATTGCCGGATTCTATATGTAGGTAATTTGTTACGTAAGTTATGGTGATTTATGGTGGAAAGGAAGAAAAGGGATGTCACGTTTTTTCGTTTCCTCGCAGCTGTCCTCCAGCTGTCCGTCTTCGCTGATACATATTTTCCCAAACGTTCCAATAAGTTCCCGTTCTAAGGAAATTTCATAAAAAGAAACGATTTTTCTCCGATTCTCGAACGGCCGTTTGGATAAGGGAGGATCGCTATAACGGAATTCGTTCGTAAAATTATTTTCCGTTTCGGAGCGTTTTAATCAATTTTCTTTTTCTCGAGGAGCAACTTAGCAGCTGTCTCGGCTGAAATATATCTACTTACGTTGGAAAGCGACAAGGCATTTAGAAAAGAAAAAAACTGAATTATTTGTACTCGAAGAACGCGATGTTCGCGCAGGTTGTTGAAAATTTTCAGTGATGGATCGTTTAATAAGACGCGAGAGTCGTTCATCCCGCTGAATAATAAATAAATAAATTCATTTATGCGTAACCGTACGCTTTTATACCGGTGAATAGAATCGTCGAACGATGTAAAGTGGTGCGTGAAAATGATGTGTTGGTGAGGGCTGAAAGATTATTATACGCAAACGCTGCCAGTCGTAAGTCATCGTACAATTATCATACCGAGACTAGAGGTAAGTTGTAACGTTATATTCGCGAAATGAAACCGATATTCCTTGGTATCACGAATATAGCTTTAACACGGCCAAAGCGAAAGAACGTGGAAAACGAACGAATCTTACTAGATATCGAAAAGGTGGGGAACAGCAGCGATCAGCAGCATCGCGAAAATACGTTTGTTCTTCTGAAAAATGAACGCCTGCTAACTAATCGATAGTTGATCGAATCGGTCGTTAAATAGGCGAAAGTACGGAACGTATATAGTTATACAGATATTAGAATATCGTAGGAAGTTTCAACGTGTTTGATGGACAATTTTCCAAGTGGTTGGCAGAGAATTGCAAGCGTAAAAGAAAAAAGGCTAGAGAGGCAATCGGGTCGGCTGCCCTGTTGGGATTCGAAACCGTGAGCCGTGAAAGATAGTGGTTCTTCGTCGCGGTTACGGAGGAGAGCGTAAGAAACTCCACCATCCAACGTCCTTTCGTGTCTGATTTTTCTAGTTATTTTTCTTGTACGAGCCTATACCTTTCCCGCGAAGAAGATGCTTCGTATTCCTACAAGTATCGGTCATTCGTTTTCTTACTCGCTGCGTTTACAAACGGTGTTTCACATTTCACGATATTTCTTTTTCTACCAATAACGATTCCTAGAAAATCTTATACGATAATTGTAACCTGAATATCAATAAAAAATATTTCGTCGGTTTTGCATCGAACGCTGTTTGATATTTAAACGTAATCGCCTAACAGCTTGAAATTGATTATCATTAAAGGGCGAAAAGGTTGAAACATTTTCATTTAAATACGTTATCTTTACGTTGTTAAGATCGAGTTAAATATAAAGAGATTCGATCCCACGTTTATAAACTGTATTGCTCTTTTATACTCCCACGCAGACACCTGTTTTATCATATTACGTAAACGTAACATCCGCTCCGTTTCTCTCTCTCTCTCTCTCTCATTCTGAATATTTTTCCTATGATTTTTGTTGGGTTTCATTCGTCAAATTGATATTTAGTCGAGGAGATAAAAACTTGTATGCAGGTTTCTGCTTCGGGCCAAACGGAAACGACGTGTTTTTTTATTTATCTACTAAAGCCGATTTACGAACGATCGCAGAAAAAGAGAAATATTTTAATCGATATTCGTTGTTATCGCAAAGTTACATCGATATGGTACATCGAATGTTAAAAAAATAGGTGCAAATTCCGATATGAAATAAACGTAGCTAAAGTCGCGCCGAAATGTATATGCATCGTGTCAATTTATCCTACGTATTAAACAAACTCAATTTCCCGTATAGAAAGTACAAGTGTAACGTTAATCTTAGAAAGAATAGTTTATTGGTCTTAATTATTTTCTACAAATTATCGCAGGATACGCTACTGCTTCGAACCATTTACGTAGTAATCAAAGTTACGCTTCATTTGAATGAAATGTAAAAGTTTAGTTTTTCGAACGCACAGAGTCGTGTAAAGTTGGGCTATTGGAAAAATTATCATCGGGATAACGAATGGGAAGAATTGTTCTGTTCGTTGTGTAAAATTCAATCAACTTTTTCAACGAACCGTTATTAAACATTGTTAATTAACTGATACTTAATGTAACGGAAAGAAACTTAAGAAGGCGTGCAAAATTCAAATGCTCGGCTGATTTTTGTATAAATTATCGAAAGAAGCGTCTTTCGAAAAAATTACGTACATCTTAAAATAGCGTTTTATTTTATAGCGTTTTATCTAGCAATAGTCGCAATCATAGCACTCTACGGTTTAATCTACGGTTCATTTCGCTTCGTAATATATTGTAATTTCAGATATACGAGAAAGAACGTGGACGTTTCGATATGCGTAACTCGTTGTGAAAAAGAATGTAAAAACGACGTACGAAGCTGTTGAAAACAGATAACAACTATGATTCGAATGATAATATTTTCTATGAAAAGTTTCCTTTGCGTCTTCGACTCCACTTCAAACATAGAGTAATAAGCAAGCATATTTTCATTTCATATGCTTCGCTACGTTTTACCAACTTTTATATACAATTTATCTCCGGGTGGAATTTTTATTTTTCCAACTCTTGCACCACCGAACGTTGTTTTTCGTCTGCGTTTCGATGCTAATTTGATAAACGGTTAGTCGAATCGTCGTGAAATACAGTTGCGAGTGGAATATCGTAAAAGTTTTATGGAATGAATTACGGTTGTCGGTTAATACGAATTCGATTGAAAATTGCGACATCGATGCGGTAGCGAATAGTTAAATAATGCCGATTACTGCTTCGTCTATTATGCACATTTCAACGACAAATAAACACGTCGTACGTAAAAAGCTGATCTACCGCTAAATCTACATAGGTAAATGTAACGATAAACGTTGGTTGAAACACGCTCGATGCGTAGTAAAATTACAAATAACGTATCGCCGTGCTGTTAGCGATTACGATTAGTTTTACTGCACGTTTGATCGTAAATTATTAGGTTATTTAGTTTAGTTATCGCGCATGGCGATCGAATTAATGCGAGTTGGCGTATCGATGTGAATGCGTGGGAAGAAAGATGGAAAAGAGAAAGTAGATCGGTGATAAATTGATTGGAGAGGCCGAAGCGCATCAAACTCCCTTCCGGATTTACTCGAGTTTCGTACAACTCGGATTAATCCTAACGAGAATTTTTATCCGTTTATTTCGCTACAGGAGTGAGATGAACGATCTTTGAAAATACCATCCTACAACTTAAAAAGTTACAGAAGGAAAGAATCAAACGAATTGATTTCAACGGCTTTATAACATTTTAATCGTATTTTACGAAATCGTTTCCCCTTCCTATGTAATATAAGTATCGCTACATATTCAGGTTATATAGGTATAATAAATATGTAATTAAATGCAAGCGATTAATATAAATTCCCTATCGAGTGAAAAGTATTTACTTTGGTATAATAACGTTGCTTGTGATACGTAGAGGTAACGATGTTTATCGAAGAATAACGAATATTTAGATAATGTGTGGATATTAGCGTAAAATAATACGTAAACTTACGGTATTTAAATAGAATGAAATCTGTAGCAGATCATAGTTATTCTTTCAACCTGAAATGAAAATTTCTCTTTTAAATGTTGCGTTCGTAACAACGCGAATCATTGGAAATAGAAATATCGTTGCTTCGGGTTTTCGCAAAGTAAATTCTACCGAAAAATATCGAGATTTTTCTGACATTGACTCGGTTCTCGGCTTTCCCCAAAGGATTTACATAAACTATTTGAACGACGGTCGTCGGTATAATTTCGAAAAGTTCAATTTGTTCGTGCGGTGTGAAAATTCTAGATATCCTTCGAGGATAGGAGAGATATGGCGGCTTTATATTTTTCCTCGCCATTTCTTTCCAATACCGAATTGTCTCAAGTGTATCTTCGACGGCATGAGAAATGGTTTAGACGAAATGAAAAATGGAATGCTTTAGGAAGAAATTTTCCTGTAAAGGGACGTCGATGAGAAACTTTCGCGCGGTATATTTTTATTCGAATATCTTGTTACGCATACGTATATATTGCCTTTTACACGTACATACGTACGAACATGGTTCAACGAAGGACAGTTTTTTCTATCGTGAGAAAATTTGAAGATGGATCGAACGAGAATTACTCGACAGGAAGAGAAAATTGTTAAATCGTAAATCGTTAAGGGATCGAAAAGGCTTTTAAAGGGACCATATACGTATGTATCGGGGAAATTTGTTTACAAAAGTCGTTAAATGGTTCTCCGTAGAAAGCAAGTTCGAAAGCTTTAATCGTTGTATTTGAAAAGTCTGTTACAGAATCTGTGTGGCGTGAGCAACGAAGTAAATTAATTTTTCTTAATTATTCGCTCGAGAGCGTACAAAAGTACCGCTCGAGAGGAGATTCTTCTAATACGTAATAACGTTTCTATAAACACATTCCGCGAATAAAAATTTTCCTCCGAGTACGATAAATTTGATAATTTCCTTGCAAAATCTCGCGGACCGTCACACGGAAGGAAACGTGGATAGAAACGCGATACACGGAGCACGTTGGACGGACTAATTGTAAGGGTTCGTAAATCGTTTTAAACGCGAACCGGCCTATCGATCGGTCGGCTCGATCGAAATTTACGATGCGCGGAACAATAAGCGTAGGAAACGTGCCTACGTATCGTAACGCGAGAAAAGCAAGTTTCCGATTGTTTGCTTTGCGTTATATCGAGAACAACTTTCGTCTCGTTGTGAAAACACGTTTGCATTCGCTGATAGCTGTGACAAAGGGAATGTTTTTTTAACTTCCTCTTGCTATTTTGCTCGCGATATCAAAGTTACGGCTACGCGACGAACTGCTCGTGCCCTACTCGCTGTTGCTGCTCCTGCGCTCCGAATGATCCTAGGGGACACAGATTGCAGGACTTGCTTCGGTGCAAACTTTTATCGGTAAACGATGCAGAAATCGCACGCAGTTTCGTTGTTGGTTGGACGTTTTACCTTTCAGGATCGTGTCCCATTTCCTTGAAACGAAACATGTTGAAATATGTTTTCATAGGGCGCTGCGCTTCACACGTACTTACGTACATATATAGTATTAACATATATAGGTAGGTACTAATAATCGAACGCAACTATCGATACAGCGAGTGTTTGAACGTGTTTGATTGGAACTTGGATCTCGCTGTCAGAAAATATCTTGGATGGTTGGAAAGTATCTTTTCTTTCTCTCCTTGGCGCTGGGATTGCAGATCTGGTCGGAAAATCTGCTAACCGGAGTTCCAGATCTCGAGTTTCTACTTTTGTCGAAATTAGAAGCTAAAGGCACGCGCGTAGGCGATAAAGTCGTTCCTACTCTGTAATTTGCTATATACAATATGCAAATTTAGTTCCTGGATAAATCGGCGGTCAATTTGCTATTAACTCGTCAATTGTCCTCTCTCTCTCTCTCTCTCTCGCTCTCTGCCCTCTCTGTTTCATCCGTCCGACTATCACTCGCAATCTGCACTCATACCGTTTGCCTCTCATCTCGTTTACATTTGCTAGCGTTCTGTTTCTCTCTAACCCTTTGACACGAACTCGCTGCCACTCGCATACCGTTACCGACATATCGAATGCGATTCCACCGTGAGTGAGCTATTGTCCGTACTAAATCGTTCCAATGGATTCACCGGCTTTATAAGTATCGAGGGTAACGTTACAAAGCACGGATCGGTGTCCTTTTGGGCGTACCGTTATGTACGCGTGGCATGAATGCATATACGCGTATACGCGGTGCAATTGCATTTCTCGTAGGACGTTGTATCGGTATGCGTGTGCGCTCGCCTGTCGTCGTATGTCGCGTATACGTGCACGTTGCACACACGAGACGCCTCGCGTCGGTGTCGCATTTTCTGGGTCACGCTCTCCATTATCAAAGAATTCAGAACTTTCCGAGGTATACGAAGAACGAACGTAAATTCGTTTTTCAGCGAACGAAGAATTTCGCCCTCGACGTTTCGTGCAAGCAATTAAAAAGATTTATATACGTTACGCACAAGTTCGGCGTTAACGAGAAGGGGCGAAGTAGGTGACGATAAATCGGAGAACGAGGGAGCGTGCGTTTTCCCATAGTTTCGGTGGAAAATGCGAAGAACCGTGGCACAGAAACGATGCTACAGCTAGTACAGGCATACATCGTTGGTTATCCGCGTAACTCTGCGATATTTGCAATCTTCTTAAATGCGATCGCGCATCTTGTCGGTCAAGAATACCGAACCTTCGGATACTACGTACTTTTAGTTACACAAATGAACGAATTAGAACGAATTATACGCGATACGAAGTATAAATGTATATAAAATAAGTGTATTATCAATACACTCGCGCATTTCATTTTTCCAACGCTACGCTACTTTTTACGTAACTCGAAGTCGTAAATCCCGAGTTTACCAGATTCCACTACGATACTTTCGCAATTATACCGTGTTGCTTCTAAACGATGGTCTCTGTCGTCTTACGCGACGAATGATTTTATACGATTCTTCGAACGACTAATTTCTCAGGTTCTTAAATTAGAAAACACCGATCGACGATCGGATACGTGTATCGTCGATCTTGCGAGATCCGGATCTCGCGAACGTTGCGAGGTGAGGCCTTTTTTACATAAAGTCGCGCGTCGCTTACGTTAGTCGCAAGTGGAAAAGAGATCTAAACCATGATGCGACGACACGTTTATGGTTCCGGCTATCGGCAATACGATGCGTTCACCTTGACACGTGCATCTTCTTTATAGAGGTCTGAGAAAAGAACATGCTCTTAATATCGTCCACCCGTATAATACGTATTTCGAAAAAGAAAAAAAAAAATATATATATTTTGAAATATATACGGACGTTGCATCAACGTGTTTTATCATAACCGTAATACAAAATGCGTTCTCCTCGCAATTACAGCTTTCGTTTGAAACCAACGGCATACTGGATTCGTTTATTTAAAAGATGTTCTACGCGTTTCAGATTATCTTATCTAGATGTTTTTGTAGATCGGTGACTATGTACGTAAATGACAGAATACTGCACGGCAACTACACGGAAACAAGTTCCAAATATAGAATGCGTTCTTATTCGACTCTTGGATTTCAAGCACGATGTAATTTCAAAAGAAATACGTAATACCGAACGCGGAAATAGTTTCGTTTGGCGCGTGTGTATTTATAGTTTACGCATTAGCGATATTAATAGGCAATATGTAACAACTCCTTAAACGATGATATCGTTAACGTTTACAAATATTAAAGTACAAAGTACGTGAAATAAATAGGAAAAGAATCGCACAAATGTTCGAGCGTTCGCGTAAAAAGTTAACAGGTCGTAAATCTCGATTTTCTCAAAAAAAAAAAAAAAAAAACGAGTATCCATTGAAAATGTTTTATTTTACGATTTCGTAGCATTTGATTTCTTTTCCTCTTTACGCCAGTTACGCGATACCTTGTACAGTTTCGATAGTTGCGATACATGTTGCGTTGTTGAAAAGACTGTAGTGAAAATACGTGTGTATTTAAAATCAACCAAACATGGGTACGTATTCTTTCCTTTTTCTCTGTCGATACTCTCTTCGCCTTCTTCCTCCCATATTTGTACAAATACACTTTGAAGCGATCGTGAGGATCGTATAGAACGAAATCGTTTCAGATACGATTGCGCGTAATTTTGCGATTAAATTACATCCTTCCAAAAACAAGCGAATATTCGAATACTTTTATTATCGTTAAAGTAAAACGGCTAAATTACGTAAAGACTTTATACGCCATACATACGTTGACGCCATCGAACGAGTATATGTATTTTGCTTCGTTGTTTAAGCATACTCGAAACTTTTATCACGATTTATATCTACCTTCGTAAAGAAGAGGTCACGAAAAGAAGGAGGGAGAGATTGTCGATATAACTTAGCCCCGAACGTCCTGAAACTGATTGCGAAGGGCGCGCACCTCCCATGGGGATAATGTGGTTTATAGACGGGGAAGAGAACGAACGAAATACAGAATACAAAGCCCTACCTGTCTTGTCCATCTTTCGTCTCTCTTATCATCCATCATAAACATAATGCGAACGACCAACTCGCCTTTTTCTTAAACAAACACGTACTTTTCGATAAGCTCGATAGATATTTCAATTAAACAAAAGTTGCGTCACTCTCGTGCGGTGGATAGTCGAAACGACGTGCTTTCGAATTGCGGAATTTTTAACGTTGCGACAAATTTCGGAAACAAACTTTCACGATTATACTTCGACCTCGTAATAAATAAACTTTGTAAAGTGAAAAGATTGGTTACCGAAAGGGGAGCATATATTTTTTACGCGATCAAAAATCTCGTCTCGTCTCGTTGCTTCTTTTATTTACGTACGTGGTACTGCGATCGTTGGTATCAGCCATGTTTTACATAGTACGCGTTTCTTCGAACGTTTTGCCGTTTAAAATTAAACCTGTACACGTACCTTATCTCGTTGTTAATCCGATATTCGGTTACGTCGATAATCTCCACTCTACATATTTATTCGAAAACAGCTGGTAATTTTGCGATTCGGTTCTTTCGCTAGGTATACGGATGTGTACATACCGTAATCTCGCGGTACACATGTTCGCATTATCGATCTTGCCAACATTAACCTGCGGCCGCTCTTAAAGCACCGTCAACTACACGGCTCTTTGGGCACATGGTAGCAGGCGAATTTTTAGAAAATCGTATTTTAATTTATTAATGTTACCCTGCATCTGTGAACTGTCGACTCCCAACTATCTATAAACTGTCGAGAAGGTGTAGTCGCGCCAACGCCGAGTCCTTTGTATTATTTTCTACGAAAGAAGGTTGAAAATTTCCGAACAGATTCCTTCGACGAAGAGGTAGTTATCGTGAAAGCGTTACTTGTATTTCATATCTCGCTGTATATGAAAAAGGGCAAGAATGTAAGTACATACGTACGTACATACGCGTCGTTTCAACGTTCCGCGATAAGAATTTGCATCGTTGATATCGATATGACATTCGAAACCTGAAATTCAATTTCAGTCGTGACGAAAATGACGATACGTTGTTATCGTTATTATTATTATTATTATACTGAACAAACATTTTATTACCTGCCTAGAATAGAACCTGTCTAAATGTAGTATTATAATGAAACTGCTCGTTCAACTATCGTTAACAGCATTTGACTATTCGCCCGAATGCAACGCAGTTTTGCGTTCATTTAAGCGACTTTGCCCGAACAAGCTTACGTTGCAGTTCAAGTAATGCATCCCAGATGTGCAAGCTCGTGCATAACAGTCTCGTTTATTAATTAAAGCCAACATCAAAGTGATTTCATTATGAACGCACGGAATAATAGTGGATAAATTAATTACCTACTTTCCTTACTGTCCTATCTATTCCATATATTTTCTTTATACATAATTACTCGTTATATAACAGATTTATTTTCTACGTTTGGTTACGTAATTGATTCGGTTTATTCGTATCGTTTACACGTCCTACGCATCGTTTAATCAAAAAAAAAAAAATCGAAGCCAGGCAAACTAAAAAGACGGATTAAAATATGTTTCTTCCTGGCCCTAGAATTTACATCCAAGTGTACGCATAATCAGTCGTTGAATGATTTTTAAAATAGAAATACTACGAATACGAAGACAGTGTTGAAGTTGAAGCGTAAGTACGTAACGCACACGTACACACATGCGCGATAAATTACGTACATGTATACTCGTGATAAAATGTCATTTTATTTTTAACGAAGAAAATTTATTCCAAGATACATCGAAAAATATTAAAATACGTTACTTTGAATCGTGCATCGTATGAATAACGCAATAGGTAGATAAGATTATAGATAAGGAAAGTAGAGAGATTTTTTCAGTCTCTGCAGAAAATCTAATACGTAAGGAATACTTGTCGAGAAAGAGAAAAAGTATATCAAGCGTGCAGGTGATATCTTTATTGATTTCCCACACCCATATATTAACGCGTGACTGGTTAAACGAATCGTTTTTGTCAGAACCTTGCGCTTTGCACGTTATATGGGACGTTACGTGTTCTTTTGCGTGTTAAACAAGCGATATAAATTGCGTCGATATCCGCCGTAGTTCGAAAATCTTGGAACAATTATCATATTTTCTACGAAATCGTAACAAATTGAATAGCGATCGAGAGATTACGTAATTCGACACGTTGTATCAGGTTTTACGCGAAGATCGGTAAAATATCGGTACGTTAATTTTAGTCAAAAAAAAAAAAAAAGAAAAAAAAATGCATGCATCGTAAATTTCATAATCCACGTATCGCGTTGTTGGTAATAAAAGGCATCCTGAGACTTTCGAACGGAAAAGAATTTTGTATGTAAATATTTGTCGAATTCGTTCGAGAATGATCTCGTTTGCTCGTTTAGATGGTTTTGGATGCTTTAGCAATGTCTCGCTTAATTCTCGCCAACGCAATCCTAATCCTGGGCTATCAAATCCTAAACTCGTTTGTTTGTAATATTCAAAGACAGCATAGACTTGCGAATTCGCTGCGGAAATTTTCCAAGTTACAAAAGTGCTAAGAAGTTTGGAAATTTCACGAGTGGGCGCGTTCTGAATCAGAAGCTTTTTCCACGATGAGACGTTCTCAGCGTGTAATAGTCGCACGCTCCTTTTCGTTTGTTTTCTTTGCAATTCCTGAGATCTTTAGAACAATCGCGGGTTTCTTCTAGTTTCTCGTGCTACTTCGCAATTTGAGTAATTCTTCTCTCGAAAGGAGCCATATTTCACCGACAGAGCCGTGTTTCTAGAATATATTTCAGAGCAAACGAAGTGAAACGTTCGTGGTAAATTCGATTAATTTTCACGCGTTTCTACTTACATGGATGCGACATAAACGGATAAAAGGATAGGCTGTACGAAGCTAGCGTCCATATCGTATAAGACGGAAGATGGTAAAATTTATTTTCAACCTTGAAAACGACAAGGAAAATTACTTTGCGCGTTCGTTACCTGTCGTAATTCGCAACACGCTCCACGGTTCCGTGCGAATAAAATAACTGCCGAGCGACGTAGGACTCGCGCTCGATTAGACATCTGTCCATTTTGTCGATTGCTTCGATGAAATATGCAAAATTCTGCGATCGAAATTGGACGTGACATTGTCGAGTGTTGCGATGTCACTAAAAGGGATTGATCGCTATTAGCAACGTATAGACGCGCGTCCAAACTTCTTTCCATTGTAATCTCTGCCAGTTTCATCGCGGCGGTCTAAACTCTAAACTCTAAACTCTAAACTCTAAACTCCAATCGTCGAAAATTGTAGGTCCGATGGTATTGATTTCTGTCGTGTCGCACACGGTTTCATGAACCGAAAATGCATTAAAGTATTTAATAATTTAGATGTTACGATGTTACGTGTTTTAACGTTGGCGTGTTACTACAAAATTAAACATTCCTGATTTAATTATTAATTTCAATATTTTGCCTCTCTAATACGATGCGAAATATACATATTACATTACACAAGCATACGTATGAATATAAATATAATTACTAATAAGCTATATAATTAATTAATTACATAAAAAATAGTTTAGGTAATGAATTTATCGGACAAAATGCGCGTAGTTTACACTTTACACCGTCGGAAAACATAATCGATATTCCACGTAATCTTTGTTACTCGTAGCACCGCTATACCGTACCGTACCGTAATTTATGTCGCGTATTAACGTGTTTCTTAACAAATTTCATAAGGCTTTGCGATTTAAAAGCAATCTTCCGCTTTGTCTGGCATTAACGTACAAAACTATTTCCATTGTTATCGTTTATAAGAAACAATTTCAAGAAAATACAGAGCATAGTGACTATATACAAACTGCACCTTTTCCATACTCGGAATTTTCCTCTAATTTTTATAGTATTTGGTAAATTCTCCCTACAAGTCGAATACAATTTTTATCAGCTTGCGGAAAATAAAAATTCAACCGCAACAGATTGATACAACAAATTGATTAGATTATTTATAAGAGGAGATACTAAATGACTTTGCGAACGTATTCGACTTGATCGTTAGCGAAGAGACGACAACGGACAACGGAGGTATGCTTCTTTTCCTATCTTCGTTCATTTTGTCCTGTCTTTCTTTTTCATTTTAATCTTGCGCTTGTCACGTTTCGTCGCGAAAGAGAAAATATGGTATTTCGTTTAAAATCGTAATTTACGTGTTTGACAAACTAATTTTACTAATTGATAATAGTTCGTACTAAAGTAAGGAGTAAATATAGACGAGCTACGTAGGTATATCGCGACTGCACGAGTACCTTGTTTGTCAAATATGCCTGCTGCAGAACAGCGGAGAAAAGCGGCGAACTCCGGTTAATAACATAAATACGTACAGGGTTGATTTACGCGCAAAAATTTTCTCGCTTCGTGGAAACTATTTCCGTCGTTTACCGATGCATCAGTTTGGTGCACGAGACAGTTTATTAATTACGGTATAGTGACCTCGATTGTTTCTCCTTTAATTATTACGAAGTTACCGCGTATAAAAGGATGCTTCGCCAAAGAAGTTGTTCAGGAAAATTATTCGCCGTTGCGTTAAATTCCTACGAAACGAAAGGAGCATCGGGCTTACGTTTCGCCGCCAGATCAAAGCGATACAGCGATCGCTTACGTCTTACGTAACGAGCAAATCGAAACGCTTGGGGTCAGAGTCGGTCGGTCCTTAATTAGAGCCACATAGGTCCAACCAGTCGGTGCCTATTCCTTTCGAAAAATATGTCGTTCTGCCCTTTCACGAGATATATATAGAGATAATGAAATAACATTTCCTTTCCAGATCTCTGTTCTATTACGACTAATTTTGGCATTTATATCGTTAGACTTGTCATCGTATTTATTATTTGGTCCCGCGTATTCCGTAAACAAGCAAATTCCACAAACGAGATCCAAATTTTTGCGGACTAACGAATTTCGTCGCTGATGATACGCGTAAAATTTGCTCGATAGAATTTAGTTGAAAAAACGACGGATACCTATGTACGTTTCGCGTGAAAATATAATACACGTGAATCGATCTTGCCTTCGACGATGGAGATCGAGCAGTGCGCCCTGTGTAAGATCAGCGGCTTTCGTAACATTTACGAATAGCATCGTATAGTCCTACCGTTGGCCATTTGCGACGTCTCCACACCTCTGCGAATCGCTTGGGTTTCCCGGGCATGCGCCAAATTCCAAGTTAACTATAGCGGTGCGCGATTTTTTTTGCAAACGTTGCTACCGGAATTAATTTTGGGCAACCGATGAACGCGAACAACGAACCGATGGGCGATCGAACGTGCGTTTAGTCCCGAACGGTGAACTATGAACGTCGCTGTCCATTTGCCGGGCTATTTGTACGCCCAACTATTTGTTTGAGCGATCGAACGATCGACTCGGACCGACTGTTGTCGAAAGACCATTCCGTATGTGTTGTTGCAAGACTGGCTCGATCGAACGTTGACGCAAGCGTTCCGTCCTTCGACGAAAACGTTTGTTTATCGAGTCAAGCGCTATCGACGCCAGCCTGTCGACGCTGTCTTCTAGGCTCAACGAGGACAATAGCGAGGTACAAGCTCGACTCTACCAACCGCAACCTTGCAACTTTGCCACTTTAAAAATATCCTAGTTAAGGACTCTCTGGCATCCTACATAGCGGGAAAGTTGCACGGGACGTATTGGCGAACACGAGCGACAGCGTCTTAAGAGAGATGGCCCAGCCGATCGACTTTGCTTAATTTTTTCAAGCGAAATTAGCTGCGCAGTTCCGAGAACTGCCGATTCAAGAACTGCTCCTCGGCTTCGCGAGTTCGGTTTGCCCATCGTCATCGCGTGCGTGTAACCTTCAAAGCGAAGAAAACGTTGGTAAAACTATAAGGTTTTAGTAACTGACTCTCGTCGAATAAAGTTGCGGAGCGTAGAAGTGAGATAGATACGGGGATGGTCGTTTTTTTGTTCCTCCGCGAGCCAAGTAGGACCAAAGGTCGGACGCGGTTCGCGGTCGCCAGTCGATCTAGAATCCAGAATCTACAGCATCGCGAATCTCTTTTACTTTATACGTCTTCGGCGTTTGTTTCGTTGCGTTCAAGGTTATAGGGGGCTGCCAAAACGGTATGTCGCGTATTCCCTCGTTCCTCCGTTGGGCGTTTACTCCACTTTCTCTGGCAGCGTGCACACGTCTTTAGCCCGTGGAAGATTTTTCACAACGAGGACTTTTCCATAGATATAACCACCGACTCTGCGAATCGTGGCACGTACCTCGATTTTAATCGATTCTTCGGAAATGCCAAATTTATCATACCTTCGACCAGCGAAGACGAGGAGCGCGAAAATCCCGAGACTAACTGTTATACGTACGCGCGTACGAACAATCAAGTCTTTGCAAGAAAAATGCAGAACCGCGGAAATGCCAGACGAGCAACGACACAATGCTGGAAAACACCGCAAGGTCGATGACTATTGGGCAGAGCGCCAATCGAGTTTGGCAACTGTTGGAAGAATCCGCCAAGTTTTTCCTTCGTATTTTCGCCCATGTGTCTCTACCAAATGATGGAATTTAGATTAGTAGTTCCTCGCGAAGGATAGGACGAGAATATTATTTTTCTTCGATGTAACGATACGGTCAAAACGACGACGAAAAGGCTTACGATGTACGGTTTGCAACTGGTCGATTCTCTAACTATCGCTAATATAATAATAATATAATATTCCGATAATATACAGGATTCAGCAAGGATAATTAAAAGTTCAGATCGGTGTGCGCGACTTAATCTGTCCGAGAAGGGAGGAGACAGTGACAGTTATAAGAAATCTAAATGTATAAGAAACGCGTGTGTCGGAACTGAGAATTGGCAAATTGCCAGCACTGTGATCGAACGTGGATGCACGTTTCTTGTCGGCAGAATCGTATTACCGTCTGAAAATTGATTAATAGCCCGTCGCGGCATACTACCGATAACGTCGGGAAGAGGATGGCATAGTTAACATCATGGTCACGTACGTACCTGTTTGCATAGCAAAATAATACCGTGTTACCACAAACTACTTGCGCGCAGCGGAGCTTGCTACGCGAATTCCCGTTACGCTTTTTCATTCTCTTCCTTCGCCTTCCTGCCTGCCAGCTTGTCCAACCGGCTGTTTGTTTCCATCTTCGTCCTCGTTTCCGTTTCTTTTCCTCTTCCTATTAGGAACTACGAGTCAGGAAATTTGTCCCACTTTGACGAGTATAAGTATCAACACGCGTCGCGGAACAAGTCGAGAATAACGCAGAAATCCGAACTGATTCTAATAACTGAAAGCGATTTGTCCTACCGCGTTGAAAGCGATTCTACGTTGATTCGAACAGCTTAAGGGACGTTAAAATGCTAGCGTAGATAAGTTGATCAATCAGAGACGATGAATAAATCCTGGAACGTAAAAAAGGAACGTTGTTTGCAGAGCGACGGGTAAAGCGATTTTAATATGAAATCCTTCTTCGCGCGAATTAAAGGAGAGCTGGTTTGCCGACGCACGGTTTAAAAAAGAATTGGGTCGATCGTTTTATTATCCTTTTCATATGTCTGTATAAATAGATTATAAATACTTTTGCATTATCGAACCGTGGCTATGTACGTATGTCGTTAGAAAATTAAAATATCAATGAACGTTTAATAAATTCCAGCAAATCGGATCATCAAGAACGTTTATTCACGCTCCAAACTGCGTTATTCGTCGCGTATACGCCACGTGAAATTTATCGCCAGTGCGGTTAACGTACTTTTCTGCGAGTAAAATATTTTTGCGCGTTCCTAAAAGCTTGTTCTTTGATCACACGGGGATAGAAGCAGGACTCGACAAAGGTTAATAAGAGCGCATTTAGTTGGAGTTCCTTGGCTATATGGGATTTGTCAGTGCTTGTCCGCGACCGTTTCAGCGAATACGACGTCGTAGTTCTCGCAATACAGCTTTCCGCTTTCGCTTTATTCCTTCAGAGGGAAATAATCGATCGATTGGTATCTTTTGTCGGGACAAAAGTTTTGCGAATCGGAGAAGAAGCTGACTCCATAAAATGGTATAAACGTTGGATTCGTTCGAAACTCGCCGAACCGAAGAAATTGGTATAACGGTAATCTCGTTCAAACTGCCAATTCTACGATCGTTTGATCGATCGAGGATTAAAAGAGAACAGGAAATCGAAACATTTCCGATAAGATCGATGCGCTTGTACCGCTGAAATTTCGATTATTCCGATCATAGAGATCGAATAGAACAAAGTTATTACCTAATAAATCACGAGCTTCGGATCCTGGCAAGTCTTTTTTTTCTTTAAATTAATCTAACGTCCGTTTCGGCAACGTTCAAACTTTCTGAGAACGTTGCCGTGGATTTATCGGGTATTAAATTTTGCGCCGAGTCGAGAATTCCTCGATAAATTGGCCGGTTCACGGCGATCTTGTTTGGTATCCCTAAAGTGGCCTAAAGGACGGGACAAGCCGGTTAGACCAGATGAGAATTTTTTAAAAAGCGTTCCAGTTTCCGCACGATATTTATTGCGATATAAAGCACGCGAGTTTCGGGGCGAAATCGAGCAGCAACTTTAGTCTCGAACCGAGTATGTGCTTCTTACGCTACTGTAACTTTCGCCCTCGCCCCGACCAGTTCGCCTTTCTTTCTTCTTCTCCTCGGGTTATTCTCTTTCGCTAAGACTTTGTTCTTGGCCAGAAGCGTCGTAGTGCTTCGTCCTCGACGCGTTTCCCGACCGATTTTATATCGTCTATCGCAAAAATTTTTCTCGCCAAAAGGAAGATACCACTTTTTCGACGAGATCTCGATTTACGTTAAAATTACGAAACTTCGGATAGAGTTGTTTTCGTTCGTGTACTACGTATTTCGTTCGGAAAGCTGCGGATTACCCTGCATTTCGCTAGTTTGATAATACTCTTAAATCAACTGTACAATTTACTCCGTTCAAAGTATGTACAACAGTTAGAAACTTGGTTAAGTTACCGGGGCGGCGAGGACGACACGCTTTTACGAAACTCAGATTGATAAATTTATAAGTACACTTGGAAACGAAGAAGATACATCGATTCGGATGATTTTTACTTTGACCGAAAATATTCATTTTCAAACGTTCATCTGTATCGTTTGTCTTGAAACGACGCTCGTTACGTAATGATAAAATTTGGAAATTTTCATTCATCCAAGATAACGGTCCGATAAAGATACGTAAAGATTACGAAAAAGATAACGAAATAACGATTGTTTTAGCCCGCTCGCGATCGTTCAGCCAACGGTGAAAACGAAAAGACAGTGTTCGATCGGCTGGTAAAGGGAGCAGGTTTGCACCATACCCAAGCGTTCTTTGCGTTATATTAATTTTAAAATTCTTGCGAAATCCCGGTCCCTCCTCTCGGTTCTTGTATAAAAAATGATATTTAAAAATGCTCTTCTCCGTCGGTCGGACAAGAATTTAAAACATCAGCGAGAAAAATACTTCGCTTAACCTAATACGTAATGCACGCGGTCCGATAGAAAGCGACCAAGGAGACGGTGCTGGCGGAATACAAAGTCAATTTCGTTAACGTTAACCGTGGCAGAATGTTAAGTCACAATTACGAACAAGATTACGACGCGCATCGGTTCCCGTGCACCTTCACTCTTTATCTTATACGCAATTTTTGTTCTTCGAAATTTCTATTTCGTTTCCACGCGTAGAAATCTTTCGTGCCATGTTCCGTTTTCAAGAAACCTGGTTATACGAGTACATACGGTTTATGCTCTTAATTTCAAACATTTTTCTTCTATAAACGATAGGTTTACGTATGACAGAACTAGGATGTGAGAAAATTCGACTATTACTTTTTACGTGTGTATACGTAATACGGTATTTTGAACGGGTTTCTCGAAGTTTGCCACGATTTTCACGTAATAACGAGACTATGAACGCTTTCAAGTCGATGTTAGTTGCGGCTTTTTTTTTTTATTTTATATAAAAGCGATTACATCGAGACGAATTTAACGAATTCTACGTATTCTTATGAGGTATACGTGTGATTAGTTAATAAATGATGTAACAAGGAAATAATGTTCACAATTATAAATTTGTGAGGCCCGATAGAGGGAAAGGAGGGTTGAAATTACAGACAAATTGCCTGAATATACGCAAGATGTCGGGTATACAGGAAAATTCGCATAGCGCATTTACTCGAGGGGAAAAGAAACGACAGAGAGGAAAGTTCTACGTTTGGTAAGCTCCAACTTCGCGTAAGGCCTTAGTTTTATCGAGTTAGGTGCATCGCCGCGCACAGAAAATGCAATTGCATCTCTCTTTTAAAATGGGATTATACAATTTTCATCTTGTTAAGCTGCCGATCTTTTTCTTCCGTTCTTCTTCCCTGTCCTGAATTGTGAAAAAAATCTGTGAAAAAGACATAGATATGCATACGTATATGTATATCGCAATGCCCTACGTTTAAATTTTTAATTGGAAATATATCACGAATCGATGATTTATCTTACCTTATACTTGTTGTTGCGCTTTGTTGTCGCAGAAAGAAGAGAGCTTACCTATTCCACTCGCACGCGTAATGAATCCTGTAAAAACGCAAAGTTTCGATTTTGACGCGGAATAAAATTGACATTATTTTACATGTCGAGAAATAATCGAGTAATAATTGAGAGGGAAAGAAAATTAAGAGAAAAGAGAGAAAATTATTCAAAGAGCAGCGCGTATCAGACGATATCGTTTCTACTTTGTACATTGTTCGATCGATTCGATAAATGTTCGTGCTACCGAAGCAAAACTGTTTTGATCTATTCTTGTTATTAAACTCTAACATTTTCACGTGGAAATTACAAATTGACTGAAATTTTTGAAGCGAATGCAGAGCGATATCGTGTCGGCCAATCGAGCTGTAATTCTGTCAAATACATCGCGCTAATGTATGTAATTGCTTTTCAGTGTTGAATTCGATTCATATAGCCATTTATTTCGTTATTTTACATATTTACCATCGTGGCGAGGGAAATATTTAACGTGACGTTTCATACACCGTCAGTTTTATATTTTCGTACGTAACAGGAGAAAGAAAAAGAAATGATCTCTTTTAATACTGGTGAAGCATCTTGCACGTGCGTTTGGGCGATTCGTTCGCTTTGTGCATCGAAAGTTTTCTCCTTGTACTTGACACTGTACAACAGATGATATAACATTCTAACTTGATGTAATATTCTGTCTTCCGTCTGTTATAAATTGCGCTCGAAATATCCTTCGAGCATCGATTAGAAGCATCCTACCTTCTACCAAAGTTGAAATTTAAAGGAACGACGTGTACGGCAAGAATTTATGTAGGCTTGTAGGTTATCCGATGGGAATCGGATAAAAATGTACGGAATAATTTCACTGTTAGCCCTAGTTCTTTCGTTCAAAAAATATTCATGCTTCTTACTTGCATTCAAAGACTATATCCATAAAAAACGTTAAAAAAAAAGCTTTTTTTAGCCGCGTTTTACATAATACTTTTCAGAATCGTTTCTATCGTAACGGAGAATAGCCATATTTTATTCCTCCCTTTCTTCCTTTCCTTTATTCTGATATTCGCACGCACTTTCTTCGCGTTATTAGCGACTATGCTATATCAGCGGCATACGACTATCTTATTCTACTCGTAACGCACCACCTCGTTTTAATTAAACGATAGCGGCTGTTGGCTCGTATTAGACGTTGCAACGTACTCGAAGAATCGAACAAATTCAACGAGAATTCGGTAAAATATCGAGCAATGCGTGTTCAGCATTGCCATTATATACGTATCGTGTTCCACCGGCATATTTCGGACATTTTGCCGCGATATGCCTGCCAAAGGCTCGAATATCGAACATATTCTAGATACGTAATTGGATTTCTTTCGCTGACAAGAAACGCGAACGAATCGAACTTTGATGTAATTCATTTTGACGCCGATTAAAATGATTTTTTTCGACAAAGGTACGTACAGCTACCGTCGGCGATATAATAGCAAGTCTGAATTTTTCCATATTGTGTTTCTTGATTCGGTTGTGGATTTCGGAAACGTTCTGAGCTTCCTTTGACGCCTGGATGCGTCGCGACGGAACGAAAAACGAAGAAAAAGGATCGAAATATCTTCTTTTATTCTTTCGAATATCGTATCGCGGTATCGCGTATCTACGATACTACGAATTGCTGCTCTTTTTATTACTTTTACCGAATCCTTTAACGCTAGTACGCTTTTGGTAGCGACAAAAATTCGTTGTTTCGTTTTTCGAGTAAACTTCAAAGCTCGTAGTACGGCACAAGCTTCGGCAGCGAAAACTGCAGAAAGATCGACCGGCTTTGAACGATAATTCCGAATCTCATCGGTCGATAAGCGATCGTTTATAGGCACACGATGCGCGTTTATGCAAATTTATATTTTTACGAACACGACTGAAGAAATGAAATATAAATGGGAAGTTTCATTTCCTAAATATTACAACGAGTATTTGGGAATTTTGTGCGTTTTTGTTGTACAGGTATCGCGTATATTCGCTGGATCTTCCTTTTTGCCCGTTTAGATTTGATATCGGGATTTGAGAAGAACGCGAAACAACAGGGTTTTGGAGATGCCACGTATATCTATACAACAAACGCAAACAGCCCTCTCGCGGTACCTAACAGAATGCAAATCGATTTGCAAGTTTCGTAACTATCCTTTTAGTCTAAATAGTTTCAAATACTTTCCTACCGCTTATATCCGCGATCGTGGACCGTCTGTAAATGTTCCACTGCTCATAAATACTCTATTTTCTTCTCATCTTTCTTCTCGGCGGTAGCAGGTTGGTTCTGTTAAATATCGCGGTTCTCAGATCGGTGCAATAAATTCTGTTTGCTATCCCAACTTTTGCGTCCTATTATCGTATACTATTTATAGACGTTAGTGACGTTAAATTAAAGTGTATAAGTGTTGGAACAAACGATAAGCAATTTTAGATAGTATTACGGCTTTCTATACTTTTATTAGAACGTATATCGGAACGAGTTTAGCTGTGTAATTCTTCAAATATAATATAGCCACTTTATTTGATTATTTTCGAAAAGGTGATTGCAAGTTGCCAGACAGCTATATTGACAAGTTACTCCGTAAGCAATTAAGTTAAATCGGTTCTTTAATATCGTACGTGAAAGTTTCTTGGGGTCCCTTAATGGCGATTCTTTAATATCCTAAGCTGAAAATGTACAAAACGTGCAAGAGTAATACGTATTTGATATAATTAAATTTTCTTTCTGCATTTCTCAAAAATTAACGCTTTCGACGATGTTGATTTTGATATTAGACGAATTTAATTCAGATTTACCTGCGCGTGTAATTTCGTAATCGACGCTAATTACATTCAGCGATAGCCAAGAAAACTTACTCGAACGTCATCCAAATGATACAAAACGGTTCAAATAATTGTGAACGATAGTCGCACGATCCCTGTAACGCACCGGATATCTATTTTCAAGATTCAGGAAGAAAATTTATATTCCGTAGGTTGTATCGTATTATTGATTGATTATTATCGTCGCTTTAATTCCCTCGCCAGTGCGCTTCTCTCTCTCTCTCTCTCTCTCGCTCTCTTTAATAAGCACTCTCTGTTGTTACTTCGACAGTCTACAGCACAGAGAGCGTGCTATCGTGGAAAAAGTGGACGGTAGAAAAATTCGCTTCTCGTTTACTACAATTTCGCTGCTTTTATGAAGGTCTTATTAACCGATATCGTTTACTTACTAATAGCTATGGCTTTGAAACAAGACCAGTAAAGTTATAACAGCTATTGTACGCTACAGCCTTTGATTCTGTTTCAGTTTCAGTTTCAAATAACTCTGTGGAATCGTTACTTTTACATTCTATATACTTTTCAGTCTTGTTATCTACGATAGAATTACGAAAGTGTAGCTAATAATTAAATACAGTTAACGATTGTAAAATTACTACGAGTATTTGTAGGCTTTACGTTCGTCTAATCGAACGCTTTTACGTTTACAAAAGAATTTAATAGATATATATACTCGAATTATTGCAATCGCTTCTTTATGATACGTGTATTCGTAAAAAAAAATATTTTTTTTTAACGCGCCTTCTTCGACCTTTTTTTAAAAACAAGAAAATCAAGAAAAGTTGCGGATTTTTGGGTGGGGAAATTTTATAGTTTCACAGCCATGTTAATAATCAATTTCCAGTGATTTGTTTACAATAGAAAGAAACGCTTTATTATTAGATCAAATATCCGAGCGTTTATGGTACTGTACACTATATGACAGGTATATAATGCGATTTACATTGTATTGTACAAGGTGAAAGAGGAATTTATTAACAAGTAAAACGAAAGACGTGTTACGAAGCTCGTAAAAAAAATATGTCTGACAATATTCGAAGAAATTGGCTTATACGACAAAGATGGTATTGCGTAACGCGAGATAAATTTTGTGTCTTTTTATCGCAGGTTACAAGTTCTCGTCAAAAGTGCACAAAGTATGGAGAGGAGACAGCGTTAATGTCGTCCGTATTAAATTCCAGAGGGTGAGTAAAATATTATTCAAATAACGCTTTGCTCCGCTAGCGAGAAAAAAGCGTCTACTCTATACATATGTATGTATTTAAAAAAGGTTTTTAAATACAGGATGGCAGGGTAATCGTAGTACGAGCTGGCAAAAAGATAAGTCGAAAATATACAATAACATTTTTTTTTTCAAACGGTGCTATCTCTCCGAGAAAATCGAGTTTGAAAATTTATCGGGCACTCTTTATGTCGGCTATGTATCGACTGGCCATAGGCAAACGATCGGCAAAAGTATATGTATAAATATAGCAATTATATGTACAAACGCGATCATTTTTTTATTATGAAAACGAATATTCAGCTTTTTGTTATCGATATAACAACAGGAATAAATTAATACACATACATATGTATATGTATGCGCATAATTTAAATAACATTATCGTGTTTTCATTGAAATACATTACAATTATGTACATTTTTTATATGACTGCCCTAAACCGTTCCTCGATGATATCTTTCTTAAGACGTGGTAAATCGATAAATTACTGATTTAGTTGCAAATATTTCAAAGTGCTTACCTCTGTACTTTGCTATACACGAAGAATTCTTTCGTTCAAGCGAACAACTTCGTGCTCGTCTGTCTCCTTTAGCCCATATATTTGCCCGTTCTTCTTCTCTAGCTTCTACATTGTCTTTCCGTTTTAAAGAGTATTTACTCGTATTATTCCGATTTCTCTACGAAGAAAGAAATTTTTTTTTTTTTCACGCAATAATGCACGTACTTTGCTCAACTTCGTTTGTTCGATTCTTATATAAACCCCTTTAATCATTTTTTCAATTTATTTCTGTATACACCGTAATATCGATGTATCAACTGCGAGGAACGTTAAATTCGTACGACTTGCTGGGCGGAAGTCTTTTAATTCAATCTACAAGGAATACGCAGATTTTTTAAATTGGATAAAGTTCCGAAAAGAATGACAGGGAATTAAACTAAATCGTAATCGAATTTTATATATACGCCACAAACTTTCGTCGAGTTTTGCTTCTCAATAAATTTCTAAATTTGCTAACAAAAAATTACGTTAAAAAATCGATGATATAAAATTACGCCTTCGTCGATAGCAGCGACGCGTAATAAATTTGACAAATTTCGTTAATTCGATGGAATTTCTTGAAATACGTAAATCTCGCAGACACGTTGCGATTTATTTGTTGATTTACATGTGCGACTAGTTGCAGGCATGTACCAAATTCCGTACTTTCCGAAACTGCCGACAATCAACGTACGTATTCGCGAACACAAGCTAATCTAATTGAAGTGTTTGCACCGGTTCACGTAGACGTGTTTCGCCAACCAAATATCGTCACATTCCAACAGCTTCAAAATTTTGTTCATCGTTCGATTTTTTACAAATGTATTTAAAAGCAAGTGAAAATTCATTTGTTAATTCGATTGCTATTTTACATACGTGTAAGAAGAATGACTAATAAGCGGAAGAACATGTGAAATTTTTAGCAATTAATCTGCCTGCGTCACGAAATATTTTGTATCTCTGACCGTCGTTGATGTATTACGTTTAAACGGATGGCGCTTATTTGACGTAAGAATATACCGATTAAATTAATATCTGGTTAGGATCGATGAGCACAGTAACGTAGAAAAATTTCCATTGATAAGGAAAAAACAAATTTCTCAACTAATTTCATTCTTCGAGCTCTCAAAGCATTTTCATTGTATTATAAACTGTACTTATAAACACAATAACTTGCCATCTGCCGATCATCAAACTCATCAAAATCTGACTCAACTACGTTTAATAAAGAAAGAGAAAACGATCAAGAATATACTATCTTTCTAAATTAAATAAATAAAATAAATATCCTCTATCGTAATTCAAATGATACGTCGTACGTAAACTTTTATATAGGAAATACACGTACGTATGTACGTTGCATGCATAATACAGACAAAAATAAAATTTACATGTATCGCGCATTTTGATAAGCCGATATTAAACGTTCAATTTGCATTCCGTGTTAAATTAATCCGAATAATGCACAAGGTATGCCATCGATAATTATTCTGAATTTATCCGTATAAAGATAAATTGGAAATACGGAGTACACCTTCGTGACCCACAGGCAAAATGTTAACGAATGGAAAAATATAAACTATCGCGTAATAAAAATTCATACATTAAATTTTAAATGCGGCAATATCAATTTATCGGTAGATTAACAAATAAGTATGTAACGTTGGATTTATCCCCTTCTTTTTCCCTTCTTTTTTTTTTTTTTATTCTACATTTTAATTCACTCGTACCTTTTAGGATTATTAATGGCCACTTTATGGCTATCGGTGTACAATTAAGATTTATCTTTGTTTTACGAAATTATGAGAAAAATAATACGGCCTAACGAAGTTAAAATAATTTTGATATCACGTTGCACTCTTTCTCTCTCTCTCTCTCTGTTCGTTCAGATCGAGTCGGTAATTTATGTCGATGCATGCCAACTTTTTGCGATAACTTTGCTAAATAAGTTAAATATTGCCATGCGTGGTAATTTTTCTCGTTGCCTCATAATATCATAAAGTTAAGAGACTCGTTTTTTGTTTTTTTTTTTTTTTTGAACGATATAAACTAAGCTAAACTTAATTTTGTTTCCAAAATTCTGCTATTTAAAAGAAAAAAGCAATAATATCTCGATGTTCCCGTATAAACATAATTCCGTTGTTTTCGATTTGTTACATTTTTACAGGGTTGCAGAGTTTAAACGTTCGAGATTTATGCGCGAAATATAAACTGTCAAAAACATTCGATAAAACGATATTATTTCGATAATATTATCGCGTTATACGGTACTTCTCCCTCGCTATTAATATTTCAAGATCTTTTGTAAAATTCAAGTAAAAAGTAGAATATGAGTAAAATTTTTTTATTCGCAAGATATTAACGCGTGATATTGCGCAAAGTTAATTATAGAGTCGTTTATGTCGTTCTGAGAATTCTATCGTTAATTTTAATAACTAAATACAGCAAAGTTTAACAATTTTATCTAACTCTCGAACGAACGTTTACTCAAATTATATGTTTTATTATATTATTATTATTATTATTATTATTATTATTATTATTATTATTATTATACAAATTATAAATACCAATTAATTTGCCAAATTATCGTGTCTAAAAGGATGACTCGAAACGCTAGAAAAATTTACGTACTTTTGAAACGAAGACACAACGAACCGCTATTTAATTTCGTTGTCTTCGTAAAACATCACATGCAAACATAGTTAGCGTAAGTATGTGTGCATAAAACTGTACATTAAACAAAGAAGAAAATTTTCCGCCAAAGGTAGAAACAGATGAATTTATAATACGCTTGTAAATTATTTAATGGAATTAATAAAACGAGCAAGTATCGCGTTAGAATGTATTTCAAATATATATAAATCTAATAGCTATGAATGACAAATTAAGGGGAAAATGGGACATTTTCTCAAAATATTTGATTACGTTGCAATTTCAGCGTCCATTCTCCATTCCCTCGATTACCTCGCCTAATTCATCGTGCTCTAAATTACTGGAAAACCATTTTGTACCGCTCGTTTCATTTGATGTCGTTTCGTATAAGTACTCGGTAAAATGCCGGTATAAAATGAAGGAACGCGAACAACGTTTCGTTCGCCGAAAAGGAGAATAGAAAGGACGATATAACAGAATCTAGTTCGTTATACATATGTAAAACGTTTACCCGCCTTCTATTCATCCATCAAAGAGGCTCTTCGGCCTTTACGTTGCCACTATAACGCCCTATAACGTTATACGGAAGACTAATTGAGCTGGTTAAACTTCTCTCCTGTACAAAAGAGATTCGTAAAAACGTTAATTGGTTAACGAAGTATGTAACTCGTTTCGCTGTTAAAACATTACTTAAACGCTCCCGTTTCCGCGTTCAAAGGTTTTTGCAAACGATTGATCGGTTAAAACGAAGAACGGCTCGTCCTTTGAACGTATTTAATGATAATTTCAGAACGGAGGTATCTTTTAAAAGATAAAAATCATGTAAATCACGACGTAACTGAAATCGTTTCGTACGTGTTATTTACTCGTGCTCGTCGAAAATGAACGTTTTATCCGACAGAAACGATGTACGATATCCGTAAAAGAAAAGTCTCGGGTCTGTATGTGCGAAATTGCGATCGCTATGTGCAATATCAAATAGTATTACACGATGCGAATCAAAAGTATATGTAGGAGGCGTAGTAATATTCTCACGATACGTAGTATAGGTAGAAAATGAGATTTTTCTATTTGTAGTCATGGTGCGATATTCTTTCGACGATTATCCACCGAGAGATTCGAGCAAACAAGTATCGAGTACTTTCTGCAATAGTACTTAGTATTATCTATCGTTATCCACTGCTATCCAATCTGCCGTCCAATATTATCCAAAGCATCTTGTCGTGTACGTTTTGTACGATGCGTAGCGTTCAACTTATAATATGATATATGAAAATAAGAAAAGATAAATGTTTCCTTTGACCGAACACCGCTATCACCCGTTCCATCCCACTTTGGTCGCTGGCCACTGAGCCTTCCAGCCCTTGTCTCGCTAGTTGGCGACGAATTCTCACAAGTAGGATGCCAGGCGTTCAACTTATAATATCATATATCCTTCTTCTTCTTCTATAAACTTCTTGCTCTGACACAGATTGCTTCTTTTTTTTTGGATTATACGCGGTTACGTATTTCAAAGCAGCGATACGACACGGAGAAAACGGAGAACAATTAGAGCGTTGATCGAGTTTCCTAATACTCGCGCACGAGCGTGGTACTGTGGTCGAATCGACACGCGCCAAAGCGGTTTATCAGGCGGGCAAAAGCGGTTTATCAGACGGACAAAACGTCGCTGTCTAAATTGACAATCCGTCGCGTATATTACGCGCGTATTTCTGGGAATCAAACTACCATTCACGTACAGTTGACGACAAGTTATTGAAATTGAAAAAACCAGGGAAATATCTTTTTCGTGGTCGCGGGAAAACATATTTGGCGATACGAAGAAACACCTTTGTCAGAATTCGGTTTCTATTTATATCGCGGTATCGTTCTGGCCATGGCAACGTATCGCCCAAATCGTTGGAACTTTGTACGTGCACGCGCTGTAAAAGATAAAAGATTTCCATAGAGTGGAAAGGATCGAGTGGATTAATTTTTCTTGTAAATGAAATCTCTCCGTGTTCTACGAGCTGTTAAAAAGATTATGGATTACTCGTGAACAACGCACACACGTGATATCGATCTCAGGACTTCCTGCTTGGGCGTGGCTCCAGGAATCCTGAACAAAAGGATAATATTCATCAGCTTCTCCTATCGAGACACCGGCAATCTACGTTTTATCATCGGTCACGGTTCGATTTAAGCGAAATTGTATTTTATCACGCTGTTCTTTCCTCCGCGATATTTCACCCCGTTCGAACCTTCCATACGATCCTTTGAAGACCTAATTTCGCCACTCGTCCGTGTAGCGTTATTTCCTTTTTCAACTTTACACGCTATACCTGATAACGAGAACACTCACGTGTTTTACTTAAACAGAATCTTTTTCAATTTTGCTTATACCGCGTAATAACGTGTAACTTAAGCGACTGAACCGAGAAACTAGAACGAATAAATACGACAGATATTACAAGGAGATATATAACCGTTCTGCGGTTCGAACGTTGTGTTGCGTGCAATTTAAAAAGTCGATCGATTCGTTACGCAAGTATGAAAATTATAATACGCAATTAAAGATCGAGGACTTGACTTGAAATATCATTTTCTAGCTCTTGAAGTGAAAAAAAAAAAAAAAGAAAAATGAGAAAACGTATACTGTATTTTATTTAACTTCTGACAAAGCTCTTCGCGCCGCTTTCCCCATATGAATATTTAGCGCACGAACGGTTGCTTTTTGCAGGAAAAATTTGCAGCGCAGTCAGCAGTAACTCTATGCCCATTTAGCTTCCAACTTTTTATTATTCGCAACACTGCCATTCACCGCGAAACTTCACGAGAGCAAAGGCAGATAAAATTAACCGTTATGCACATAGTCCGTATCTATCGTGTGATATATCAAATGCGAAACAGAGTGCAACGGTATGAATTTCAAATTCTCCTTACGTATTTCATATTATATCTTCAGTTCCGATAAAATCCCGATACTTTCGACGATGCGATGGAGATGGTGGAAATTTCAGAAAAAAATGACTGATAATTGTATCTACGTGCTGTAGCTGTGTCCGTAAGTTGTTGCTGTAAAACGTTGCTAATCTGTAACGATACATGCTAACGATATTCTAACGATAGACGTACGTATATATCTTGACATCGCGTAAAACACCCTTTAGGATCTGCAATTGGTTGCGCGTCTGATAAAATCGTCTATAACTTTGTTATGCGATCCGACGATGTAATCGATCTTCGTGGAAACCTATGGTATAATTGTACAATCGCGAACGTCATTACGCTAACTCGGAGATCGTTGTACGTATTTCGACGTTATGGATTTTTAACAGAATTAATAGTATTAATAGAGTAGCAGGTAACATCGAAACAATTAGGTAACGGTATAACGAAGGCTCGCGAGTTTTATATTTAAACAGTTGTATAACTGGCTACCGTTGTAAATATTAAATATAATATGTCGATTCATTAACTACGATAGATGGTCTCTTTAAAGGTAAATTTTTCCAATTTTTCGTTTTCTCGATTAACAGATTATTACTGAAAATTACGTAATAGATAATCTTAAATAAATTTATCTAACTAATATGCTTATACGTGTGATACATATTAAACGTTGTATAACGCCAACGATTATTTAAATATTTTTAATAATACCAGGTAATTTCCGCCAGTTGTTATTTTTCTTTTACCTTTAGTAAAATTGATGCAGCTTCGGTTGTGTAACTAATTATCCTTTAAAATAGTGGAAATAGCCTGAAAATACCCAGGAACAGCTATTAAACCGTCAAAGTAGTTTAATGCGCTTCAGAACTCGGTAGCTACATCCCCATTCGTATTACTCGAGCGACTTTGGTAGACAGTTTATCGGTCCAAGTCACTTTGATAATCAAATCAAATGCAAATCTCGAGAGTTTTGAACGGAACTTCTTCGGTTCTTTCGTAATTCGTGACCCATAAATATGCGTGTTTCGATAATCGATGAAACATAAGTTACAGATCCTATCAATTTCGATTTTAAACGATGGTTGGCCTACATTTCGGAAACTCTTTGTATCAAAACGCGACAGTAGACACTCCGATCGCGCGAGAATGCTCGAAAAACGCGTGTAACTAATCTTACAAAATATCTTAGCTTAGAAAATATCGAGTTTAGAATTGACAGGCGATGTAGAATCGAATAGCGAATTAAAATCTGATCGAAATTAATCGAGAATGCTTGTTAAAATAAGTGGTTGTTACGTCGTTACGAACGAGATAATCGAAAGAGTCGATGAATAAGTACAACTGAATTCATCGTCGTTATAGAACGCGTTAAAATATCGTCGTAACTGTTCGGTTGCAAAACATGCTTTTTAGCTTCTCGCAATTTTACTTTAAATTCTTTAAACATGGTTCCGCTGATGGAGATACGCCCACAAGCCTGGCCTATTTATTAAGCGTAATATCTGTTTGTTATTGAAACGAACCTTCGGCATGGATTCGCGTTTCTTGTAATTTTATTCTGTCTTTTCCGTCTAGAAAGTGGAAAAGTTTCAAAGTAATAAAGATAGGATTCGGTTGAAGAAAATTCAAGCGTTATAGGATTTAGTGGTTTCATTTCGCGGAACAAAAATTTTATATTAAATGACGTTGAACCATCTGGGTAGACGTACGTGACAGGAAGTGGAGATTTTCAACGGGTGCATATCACGTTGGTTTCCCGCTGCGATTACAGCAAAATGTCTTATTTGTCTGTGGCAAAATTAGGTTTCGCGTCAGGTTCGTAGCAAAAGCTGACCGACCCCCTGTGAATGCAGGTACCTACATACGTATATAATGGTAGGCAGGTAGCAGGTGAACGCACGAGTTAATGGAGTTTGATAGTTGATAGGATCGATCATGGGACCTTCGGCGGTAGCGATGATAACGTGTCCATCGTTAGAGAGCTACATGTTGCACACGCGTTACTTTATATCGCGAGCGTATGTACGTTAGGGACGCAGTTGGGCATGTGTACGCTAATTTTCTTGCCATATACGTGCGTACTATATATAGCTTCTACTTACGTATGTTCATGAAATTGTATACGCAGTTTGTTCGTTCGATTTTCCATCGAACGATGATGATCGAACGTGTCGCTTCTTAAATATCGATAACGATATAATTTAGAAATAAAATGAATTAGTTGAAAGCTTCGCATCCGTCTTAAAACTCGCAACGATGGGAACTCGAATACGATAAAATATTAAGATATATAGACAGTTGCATTTCCTACATTTCCTGTAATTTCTTTCAGTCGATTTAATTCATGCGCGCGTAATTTCCGTTCTTTCGTCGAGTATATGTCGAATAATAAATGAATAAGCAAGTTAACGAAGTTTCGTGGTATCGATACAGCCCGAAAGTTGGGCGTTGGAAACATATTTCACGGAATATCACGGCAACTATTAGGTTTAAAAGTTTCGTTGATCCGTTGATCTTTAAACCTTAGAGAATTGTACAAAATTAGAAGAAACTGGAATTTAGATCTTCGACGTTATACGAAAAGTTATCGTCTTTGTTATTTTCGCCCATTTTATATAAACGTGTCGTGTCGCGTTTCTAGAATGCCTTCCGTTAGAGCGACAGCTTTCCCGAATTCAAAACAAATCCTAAATTTTTTTCTCAACTCTACGAAAAAAAAATTAAAAAACGTGCGTTAATGAGATCCGTTTGCGGTATTGCGCGCTTAATGAGTTTCAAAAAGGCGATACAACCGTGGATGCTGTAAAAAATACTTGCGATGCGATTTGCGCACAACGAGTAAGTACGACAAAGCTATACTGTATATACCGTGCGCGCGTATCGAGCGAAAATTCAAAGTCGATTTTCTCGAGAACAAAGCCTCGAACGAAAAATTTGTATTCTATATTTTCGACTTCTTTTTTCGCGTAGAATCGCCCCCTTTCCGCTTGTACCACCAGTTACCAACCAACCTGTATATATAGCGGTCGATCTTTAAACATAAGACGTTACGCGACGTTTTAAACGGATCTCGCTGGTTGATAAATATTAGAGCCCTACCGTGCCTCTATATCCATGCATCCTCGAGAACACGATCCGAAAGCGACAAAGTGCTTAGCTGGCAACAAGTTTCGCCCAACAGCAAGTCGGAATCGTTTAACTCGGAACGCGTAAACCTATGTACGTAACTACTTGCTTCCTTTCGTGGTTAACTGCGCTCTCTTTCGCAATTTCCGTTAGCTCCCTGTCACTGGGAACGTGAGTACGCATACACACTGCCGTTTGTTAATATAGCTGGGACCGTAATGTACGCAGAAGCACGGTAGTGCGAAAGTTAAAAGCACGCGTAAACGTTCTGCCGAACAGGTTACACGATATAGGCTATACAGACAGTCCCATCGACCGCCCCACATATTACACGTCTTTCCCTCGTTTTCTCATACCCTCTGTCCGAACTACGGTCAATTGGCTTCCGTCTGTTCAAAGATACGCAGGTACACGTGCACGTTCGACTTCGATATCTACCGCAAATATTCCCTACAATCTTCTTCCGTGGTACCGCGTAATTGGAAATCTATAAAAACGCGTTTCTTCTTCTTTAATTAGTTTCGTTTAACGCGATGCTTCGAAATTTAACTTTTGCTTGTTTGTATATATATATATCATTCTAAAGTTTGCTTTTAACTAGCCTTAATACGTTTGTTTTTCGTTTACAGTTATAAGAAAACTTTGAGTGGAAATTTGAAATTGCAACTTAAGTCAAAGAAATATCGTAAGGTATAAAAAATATTTTTCCTATTTCGTTCAACGTTACGTCATCGATAAAGCAGTTAAGTACATCAGCTTATCCGTATTATTTGAATTTTACTTTACTCTCTATACTCTGCTCTCCGCTGTATATCGATAAATCTTATCTCCATGCGTATCCGTTTAACGTATATTGGAATTAATAGTTGACCGAACAAAGTTCAGCTGTAATCTACGATAAAGCAAAAGGAAAATTTCTTTTTCGTATCGCTTTATAAAGTTGCCGCGGGAACTCGAGAAACTCGGAACTCGATGAAAATACAGGTTAATCCGGAGGAATAATATTAATATCTTTGAAGGCACGCGCAACGAGCAGGCGACAGGATTTTTACTCCCTACACTTTGATGCTACGTCGTGCCGACGCTGGAAACATTGTTTCGAGAAAGAAAGGAAAAAGCCGCACCATGATGAGATTTAACCACGATTTTATAAAAGCTTTCGTTGCCGTTGCGTTGCGGAGCAGAAAGTAAGAGAGGGTCGAGGGAAACAGAGGAGAGGCAACTTTAACGCGATACGTTCAACCCCTGATAAACCACGAAATGAGAAATAAATTTGCGATTTAAAACGTCCAACTGCGAAAAATAATTTAGTCTTTATTCTGATGTCTTCGTTTCGGCCCTCTGCTATTTTAATGGATTACGTTGAAACGCTTTTAACGGAAGAAAAATCCTTTTAAACGAACGATTTATACGTACGAGCAGATTTAGTATGTAAATGATCGGCGAGGAAGAGGTCGAAACCAAAAATTAAAAGCGTTCCTCGCGACATGTTCAACTTGTTTGTAGCTTAGATACACGTGTGTATATTATACGTCGCCGAGATATGGTAAAACGCGTATAACGTAAAAGATCTTCAACCGAACTGAAAGACCGATACTTTGCCATAATTTATCGTAATTCGTAATTTTTCAAATGTTATTAATTTTCATCTGTTTGAGAATCGTTTGAAAAAGTGCTTCTACATAGCGAAGATAGGGGAGGATTTAGTTAGTTTAGTATCTTTGTTCTACTTCTTCGTGTAAAATGTAAGATTATAACGTTGTTGTACGCGTGAACAAAATTTCCATATCGGTGCGTTTTCAATTTCTATGTCTAAACGAACGTTTATCGTTAATACCACTATTTAATCAACCAAACTGTAATAATATATGTTGCTACCGATGCTGTATTTTCATTTTACAATAGATATTCATACTGTATAAATAGAGCGAATTTTAATAATTATTTAAGGCATATATAATTCGGTCAACGTCAGAGCGATGATAAATTTAAAGCGAAAGAGACTTAAATAAAAGGTAAATAGCTTTTGTCACGAGTTGTACGTAAGCTTGAAAAATAATATACTCGAATAACTAGGAACCTTCAATCTGGTGATCGGAAAGTATAGAAAGCCGAGTGTTCATGGATTTTCCGGTCGGTTATGTCAGCTTTAAACGCGCTCGATATTGCACCATAATACCTGCGGCGCAAAAACTAGACTCACTGGTCGATGAAAAAGTAAAAAGTTCGAAAAAGTCGAAAAACTGACGGGTCTAACTCGAACAAAGGATTTGCAAATTTGCAGTTGTTGTTGATAGAACGACTCGTGAATCGCTCGATTTTTTAAGTACCTATGAGCCATTTACACCTACGTATAATTTGTCAGCGTCATTTTCGTTACGTTGTCATAGCTGCAATTTATTTCTTACTTGGTTGAAAATAATTATCGTAGAAAGATAATACACTATAAAAGTGATATTCCTGTCGGCGATAATTTTATGAATTTCTTCGTCATTTTTATTTTTCGCAATTCTAGATCCCTGTATCCGTGATCATTGTATAATTGTATAGAATATTTACGTCGATTCCGTAAGTCAGTTAACGATTTTCGTTTCGTTCAAGTTGCGGTATCTTTCTCAATTAAAATTATATACGTACTTTCGTATCATATCTATCACAATTTTCATACAAAACTTATCTCGATATTCTAATATTTCGCATTCTAATGTTTCGTGTAGCAAGCGTAAGCCAGGGAGAAATGTAATAGCAATTGTATCCCAAGCCGGAGGAGAAAGATCATGCGATAAGTAGTAAAAAAGGATAAATAAATATGTGTCTCGCGCGAATTAATACGAAAAGTTTTTCCAAAATTTCATGGTTTTTCCAAAATTTCGGTCTTGCGCTACGAATAAAGATCGGTATCGCACGCATGACCTAATCGTTTAAACTTGCGTTAAAAAACAACAGATAAGAAATTAACGACAACGAATAATAACAAGCAGACGTGTTAAACGTTTGGTTTAAAAAAATTCAAGCTCTCTGTTTTGAGAAAGCTACGGAATAAAACACGCCAGTATTTTATCTGCGATTCGTGATATCGCGCGTAATATTTTATACTCGAAAATGCATGCTAACGTTTCGCGCATATTGGTCAATAATATTTTATCGAATAAGAACACGACAGGAACATCGGAGTTAATCGTTGCGTTGTGAACACAGCTGACAGCTGTTAATGTAAACGATATCTGGCCAATATTTTATTTTTTTCTCGTTATAACGAAAACTCGGCTACCGGTATACGGCTTCCGTTTCATTTGCCGATATAAAGACCGACGAATCGAATTGACTCGTTCGTTTGCCAGACGGTTTGTGGATTAATAAGACGAGTTGCTTGCAAGCGGATCGTGTTTGATTCGAAGCCACGGAAAGTGGATGGATGGCTTGGTCGATTTAAAACACACGAGCTCAGCCGAAGTAAACGTACTTGAAGTCGTTGGTACCGAAATTTATCGAATCCAATTTCCACTTTACCATCCACCAGTCGCGCTAAAATCTTCCAGGCTTTTTAAAATTTTTAGATCTTCCACCTGTGTAAAATCGTAATACGCGTATAGGTTGTGGCAATTTTCTCGTAAAACGGTGCCACCGTATTTCATAAATAAAAATTAAAAAATAACGTTTACACGTATCTACGATGGTTGGCAAGATTTGCGGAAATCTATTATGTACGTACGTGGGGCGAAATTTGTTGAAATTTCACTGCTACGATGAGATACGAGCGCACAGTGTGATTACATCGTTAGTAAAATTTGGCACTAATCTGGAAAAGTATAGAAACGACAAGTTATTTGCTACAAACGTACATTTACTAAAATACTCGTAAATGGCGTAGTTATGCGCAATAGCGTTAGTACACGTTTCGCGTCTTGCGTTTTCTGCACTTGTCCGTGTCGCACGCGCGACGTCCTGCCTAACTGGTTTCCAAGCAAAAGTGGTATCAACGCCAAAGCAGCAGCCAGACGTGCGATATTTATCGCGCGATCGCGAGATAAAAATCTTCGAAATCTGTGCAGTTACAAAAGAAAGAAACGTATCCCCCAATTAGTCAGCGGCGTTGGAACTTTGTTTCAATAAGAACGCGAGCACTACCCTCGAGACTAATAAACTTGAAAAGTTACAGAACGTTCTCTACTCCCTGGTGGAGTTTTCTCGCGAACGTAAGTACGCTCGCTGCTTTCATAAAATCTGCGGTGAAAAAACAGAACGTGCTACAATATCGTACAGCTTGCGAGGTGCAAACGAGATAAACTTCTATCGTGCAAAATGAACTCAAATGGAATAGCCGGAAATTTCTTTCTGTTCGCGCACGCGATACGCTGCACAGTTGAATCCTACGTTCGTTGAGATCGACCTTAATTTATATCATAAACGAATCCTTGGATATTTTCATTTTGCCGGCCTTCGCGTTTGCCGATGTCAGAGTCATCCGTGGCGGGTCTACTTCACTCGCCGCCAGAGTTCCGTAGCAAAATTCTCTAAAGTCTAACTATAAGGTTCGATGTCCATACGAGCTTTAACCTAACTTTGTTGCTCGCACGTTGTTTAAAGCCTTCGAAAGCTTGCTAGAAATCTTTACCGATGCAGCCGGTAGCACTGACACGGAGGGAAGACATCTTCGTTTCATTCTTCTTCTTCTTCTTCTTCTTCTTTCATTCTTCGAGCATTCTCGACTAGAACAATTTCTGCGAGACGAATATTATACAGGAAACAATTTCGTGTAATTTTCGTGCAACCAATGTTTCTCGAGTTTTTAATAATTTCGATACTCGATTATACGAATCCTCGTTGCTTTAGAAATCGCACGAACGTATTTAAACTTGGTTAATTTCTCTCTCCTCCTCCTTTAGATATTTAGTCGCTGCTTTAGAAATCACGTGAAGCTATTTATACTCGATTACCTTTCCCTTTCCCTTTATTTAAATAGATATAAATAGCATAAATTAAATTACGAGAAGCAATTTCCCTCGAGGTGGTTTCCCATTAATTATCCGCTCTTGCAAATTAATGCGTTTAATAGCAATCAGAGGGCAATCGCAGGAAGCGCTTATGTGTATGTACGCGTTTCGAGATCACATCAGAAACAAATTGAGCAACGCGCTGCTTATACGTATACGAAATCTTCGCTCGTAAACTATTGTTCCTCCTTGTACAACAGCACCGTTTCGAAGGTAAACCTAGTTGCTATTGCTTCGTATAAATATAGCTCTCGCGAGAATACGCTATACCATCTATTACTATCCGGTATTCCTAACAAGTGGAAAGTTTCCGAATTCGGATAACTTAAGATATTTTTAACATAGAACGGCGACTACAACGTCGTTTCGACCAAAATCCTCCATTCCAAAGGAAATGGGAACCAGACAGGCGAAACGTGACACAGCCTCGGTATGACACGGTGCAGAGCAACGTCGTATCTAGAAATGTTTAAGCGACGCGGCATTTAATTTCGTCGTGTGGAAATATAATCGACTCGAGCGCTATTGTTTAATAAAAGGAATGTCTTTCCTGGAGGTAAGAGAAAAAGGTAAAATCAAACGGGTGAAAGATAAACGGGTCTTTGATTTTCGAGTACACAGCTGGTTCATCGAACAGCATTCTAAGGTTGTCGACGTGCGCCTATACGCAGATTGATCGAAAGGCGAGTGCTCGAGCGATCAAAGCACGAATAGATATAGTACGCGCGGAAGAAAAGAAACCAGAAACTTCGTAAAACTTGGAAACAGTCGTTTCATAAAGAGTCGCAAATTAAAAGCAGTCGCGCATTTTCTTTAGTAATTTCCTTTAACTTTCATTTCGACGTAACGATCGTACGAAAATTGCCAACTACTTTGCTACGTATACGCTGATTTTCAATCGCAAATATTTGTTCCACTTGCTGGAACTTTTTAAACGGCATACGATTGCTTCGATCACGCATGGTACAGCTTTGTTAATACGTGAAACTAGTACGACGATACTTGCAACTGTGAAAAAGTCTACGAAAAATCTACAAAGTATTAACGTTTTCTGAAGCAAAGCGTTGAATGATTCAACAAACAATTTCAACGACAAGGACGTTCGCTACATTCGAAAATACAATTCTCGGGTGAAAGGATATGTAATTCCACGGTTTTCAAGTTTAAAGAGCATAAAAGGTAAATGAAATCGCGAATCATAATTTTTTCAAAAAGAGCAGATGGTACTTACGGTTGTCTTTAAGAAAGTCGTAACTTTCCGACCCTATAAAAATCTCATCGCTGACCACCGACATGGGCACACGCGAAATTGCATTCCTAATCTTCTTTTCCTCTCTTCTGCTGCTTTTTGCTTCTGTGAAATTACCGCGGATCCGCGTTAAACCGGACGGTCGTTACGTAGCGTTCAAGGTCGTTTTTAGCGTTTTCAGTCGACCGCTTAGCAAAGTGCGAGCAAACAAGGAGAATTTCGATGGAAACGCGTAATCGCGATTTCTTCAACTGCCGTTTCGTTTCTACGACTGCTACAAAGGCGACGAATTTCGTCGTCGAGGAAACTACCGCGAACGACCACTTCTAAAGAGATTACGTTAAAACTTCGAACGATTTGCAAGTTTAAACGGAACTTACCATTTTTTTATTAGACTCGTGCCGTTTTATCTTTATATCGTGCAAGGATATTTAAAAAGTGGCAAGGTAGATACGCAACATTTTTCGAATAAACGAAATTGTCGGCCGTAGTTGGTGAACATTTTTCAAAGTCCCGCGTTAAGCGGAGAAATAGAAAGAAAAATGGGAAGAAAGAATGCGCGCGTCTGGAAAAGATACTCGTGCCGTAACAGTTGACGTTTAATCCAGAAAGAAGGACGAAACAGAAATTAACATTGTTCCTGTGAGAGTCGTTGGATTCGCCGCTGTATTCCGTTGACGACAGTTCGTAGCTATCTTTGCAACGAGTGGCTGCGCTTTCTGGAAGTTCCTTTTGACATTGCCCGAATATACCAGCGAATCCTTTGTGCGACAATCACGCGCGCACAGTTCTGACCATAAACGAATCCTCTCGTCGATAAAGAAACGACGAAACATTATCGGTCGAATATCCGTTGAATCGAAGAAAACGAACGAGTGGCGAAGATAATTTCATCGATATTGATACGTATTGGACTTATTGGAGTAATGCAGCTACGATATCGTATGCGCTACGTAACGCGCGGACAATAACGCTTTGTCTCGTTATACCGTGCGAAATGTCGATTTAAATACATTAGAAACATCAAATTGGTATATCGGCGTATTAATTAACTAATATCTAGCACGATTATTGTATATTACATTAATTGAAATTTAGAAACGATAAATTGCTTGAATAATACGATGGAAAAAATTAGCGCGATAGTTTACACAACCTTATAATCTTGTCAGTTATGCGAAACGATTTGCTTCTGCCCCGAAACGCGATAAGAATATCGTCGTTTTCCAATCGTATCTTCGTATCGCCTGTACAAAATTTTGGCGAGTTCTAGCTATACAGCCTGTTGTTTGATACAGAAATTTCAAACGTTCGACGCAGCACGCACATTTCGTCATCTTACTTTCGGATATATTTAGAAAATTACATTAACTCGTATCTTCTAGGAATAAATTTATTCGAACGTACGTCTCTCTAGCTTCACCCTCTGGTTTCTTTCTCTCGTCTTTACTTGCTAGTATCTTCCATCTTTTAGCGGTTTAATAGTACGTTTAAATTACCCAGAGATTTTCTCTTTCTGATTTCTAGGCCAACTAAGGGACGTAGTGGTTCTTAAGATAGAAGAAAGACACGGAAAAGAATAGGAGAAAGACGAAAGCTGATCCTAGTGATCCTGTTAAGTAGAGGTCAATGGAGCCGTCTTGATGCAGGCTGCAAAACTACGTGGGGATTACCCATCGTGGTCGTCGGGCTGATTTCAACGGTGAACAGTGGCGATTCCACCCGTGGCCGTGGGTGGAAGAGCCGTTTTCATCACCGTCAACGACGAATAGTACAGCCACTTCCGCTTCCTCCACCCCACGTGGCCGAATCATTACCTGATAAGGTTGGTCCAAACATATAATCACATTTTGAAACAATTCTTCAAGGCACATCTTCTGTCTACGCAACGTCTTAATCGTTAACAAGTGCTACCAAAAAGTAGGATACGAGTCAAGTTTTGAAGAAATCGGAAGAACACGTTGATACATTCTACATTGCTCTTTTATACTTACGGTTCTGACGATACAGCTGCATTTTAGCCGATTAGGTGCGTTTAGCATTTTAGTATATCGAAGATCTAATACCTCGTCTTACATCGCGCTTTAAATGTTGCAAGTACTCCTTTGCGAAACTAACGTACGATTCTGACTCTTTACGCACTTTCGCACGCATATTTCTTGGACAATTTTCCAACGTAGCTTCGTTCGTTCGTTCCTTTATAATATTTCCCTCTCGCGTCGTTCCTCTCTTCTTATCCGAGTCTCCGTTTCGTAGCGAGACAGTGCGACGTGTGCAGGATATAGCGTTTCCTTCTTCGGCAGGCAAGATATAAATTTTGCTATACGAAGGGACCTTCTCCTTCGAGCATAATAATTTAATCGAGGTCAAGCTTGCACCGTCACCCGCTATGATTTTGTTCGTTCAATATGCTTCGGTCCGCAGGGATGCGAAAACAAATGAAATTTTCATGCCACCCGCAACCAAGCGGATTTCGTTTGAAAACGTTTGTTTCTCTTTTCTCTTTTTTTTTTTTTTTTTTTTTTTTTTTTTTTTTTTTTTTTTTTTTTTTTTTTTTTTTTTTTTTTTGCTCTTTTTTCGTCTTTTTCTATGTTTCGCTCGGAAACGCTTGAACGCTCCATCGGGACGCAAATTTTCATCGTTCGCAATTCCATTCTGATGTTGCGCCACGATGTAAATCGTTAATCATATTTGCTCGCACCTGTTCGGTCGATTTCATTGTTTTATGAGGTGATACTTCGATTGCAGCAGTAAGATATTCGAGTGGGATACGAAGAAAATTGATTTTAATGAAATTCTTTCGCAACATAGACCGAGATGTGACTGATTATTCGAATTATGGAATTATACGTTTGGTAGCCTTTGCGTCGTAACTATTGCATCGCATAATTTCGCATCCCACTTATGATTATGTGTTGTATAAATGATGTTCCATGATTCATAGAAGGAGCGTTACATTGAAATTCGTTGGATCGCGGTAAAAGAATGGAAAACGTGTCTCTATACGCTATACTTGTAATATACAGCTGTACACGTACGTGTAGTAGTTTATGGTAATTAGAACAGAAGGGATGTGTTTTAGGAGAAAATGCATCTCCAATCGTTTACGTGTATATCGTACGTACATCTGATTAACGTCTTTAGCTTATAGCATACGATTTTCGTGTAAATTCTTCGTACTAAAGCTAGATTAAGACAGGTAGTTTTCAACTACCTACGTTATCATTAAGTTTCAAGGTCCGCTACTTAACGTACTATAGATCTGTGAGACTTGGACGTTATCATTAAGTTTCAAGGTCCGCTACTTAACGTACTATAGATCTGTGAAACTTGGACGTTATGTGCTCTCGCTAAAATGAATTCCTTTATAAGAAACACTACGCCGTAGTAGCTACAAAGTAGCTTAAATTCTCCAAGTGTCGGATCAATTTTTCGAAAACGCTTCGTCCTGTTCTTTTATCTAAACGTATCGTTTCGCGAAATTTCGTTCTCCTGCGATCGATACGTAGTTAAAATATATATAACATAGATAAATTCATCCAGATATTTTGATAGTCAAATGCTACAAACGCGTAGCTTTGAACAAATGTGCTATGGCGAAATAGATCTTCGGTGCAGATATTCGTACGTTCGTTAGTGTAATGTAATTAATGGCCATTTCTGAAATGTTTGAGCTAAATATGTGCATTCAAATACGATACGGTTCTATTTCACACGAATATTATCACATACGTATCTACGTATCTGCGATACGCAACGAAATAATCAGATAATATGCTACAATCTTTTAGTTTAAAATTGCAAGTGGAAAGTGGAGTTATTCGCGGTTCAACTTAATTTGCTCGATATTCGCGAACAAAGAGTAATTTATACTTTATTCGTATTTTACATTAAGTTGTCCGTTGTGATACGTTTAAATCCGTTATAAATAGATAACGTCACGAATCACTTTAATAACAAGACGACTCGTAATACATACTCCGGATGCGTCGAATTATCCAAGTGCTCATTCTTGTCACCGCAAATGGATGCCACTTGCACATTTTCTGAGCCCTCGTGTACACGTATTATGCTGGTACACGCCTGGCTCAACGAGTCGCGCCAATCTTAATTATTTTTGACAGAACTAGGACAGATTTTAAATTGTCGGCATGCTCGAAATAACGCCTTATAATATTTTACGACGTACACTTTCCACTCTTCCTCCGATAGAGACCTTCCAACGAACAATTTATACTCGTTGTTTTTGCAACACGTTGATTGCAATTCTATTTAACACATTCGGAACCGTAACTTCGTTAGCGACCGAACATTAAGATCGAGACTGTTACGTATTTTCATAAATATCGCGATCAACGTAAAACGTAGTAAGACAACAATGAAAATCAATCGCCAAGTTTATACGTTTACGATCGGTTGCTCGAGAAATTGGCGACTTCTTACATACAGGCAATTTCTTTTTCGTCCTTCGGTCGCAAAGAGGGGAGGGGGGGGTGGGCTCATTACGTTGCTGGGCTTCGTTTACCACCGAGATGTACCGCTGTATAGCGATATAATCCGTAAGAAATTCGACGAAAAGAAAAGGTTTCGTTTCGATGAAATTAAAACGTTAGAAAATTATAACGACGACGATCCTGTAATCAAATTGTTTTCGCTTTTTAATCCTTGTTCCTCCTTGTAACGATGCGACTCAACATCCGCGCGAACCAAATTTAATTACCCTAATTGCCACGCTATTGGAAAGCGAAAAGACGAGGAGAAAAGAATTTTGCTGCGTGGAAACAGCAATTTTCAACATTGTTGTTCCCATGTCGTCAGTCCCTCGTGAGTTTTAATCGAAGAAATCGATTTCTTGGAAAAACTCGAGGCGAATCTGCTTGTGTAACATTTTATACGAAGGGATATTAAAGAACGTATTATACGATGTTTGATTAGAGCTGGAGAAGCGGCCGCAGCCGCAGCCGCCTCGGAGCTCTGAGGAGCTGGAGGATCTGCACAAGCTGCTGCACTTCCCCGAGGAGGTGGCGCTCAGGTTGACGGAGACCGAATACCAACTGTTCTACCAGATACCACCGGAAGAGTACCTCAGGCACGTGGCACAAGATCAGAACGCGAAATCACCTGCCAGGCCACCCCCGTCGCCGAGTCGCAGCTACTGCAATCCCAGCACCACGAACAGCTCGACCCAGACCGAGGAAGAGTCTAACTGGCCTGTTTCCAACCTCTTTTCTTCCGTTCGAACGCTCATCGAACGTTTTAATGAGGTAATTTTTCGAAATATCCTTCGGTAAATCAAACGAAACGTCCAAGCGAAAAAAAGTTTGTGTAGGATTGCTTAAAGAAAAAGGAAACGAGTAAAATTCAGGAGAGAACGGGGAATCGAAAGGAATAGAATTATCGGGATAGGATTAAGACGTCGTTTCGTTCAAACAAGATCGTATCGACCACGTTCGTTGGAATAGAATTATTACAAGTTGTTAGATTTCCCGTTCGAAGCTGTTCTCCTTCTTCGTATTCCCTGTCGTCGCGTTCACCTTCTCTCATTACGTATTACGCTTTCGGTTGCATGGACGCGTGGACTTTCGTTCCATTATTACATTCAAGTGAAAGAAATTTAATTATTTCCGATTCTCGGTGATTCATTTTCTTTCGGCACGAACGACGACTCTACTCGATAGCCACCGAGTGTTTGCGTACAACGTAAAGTGCTTGCCAATTATTTATTTAGTTTCATTTATTTAGATATCGCGATGAGAAAATAGGCAGATCGTTGTTATACATATATATAATATATATATATATATACGCTACTGCTATCTGTTTATCAAGTACATTAAGAAGATTCTTGAAAATTTTATAGAACGTAGAATTCATGATCTACGTCAAATGTAGGATTTCCATTAAGACTAGATGTTCCGTGATTTTTGAGTCAGCGTGTAAAGAAACGTGTTTATAACGAACAGAGTTAATAATCGTATCAAGTACATTCGGCAACTCGCATAATTATCGATATTTTGGAACTTTAGGTAAGCTTATGGGTTACTCACGCGATCGCAAGTGGCGCAACGTTAGAAGAAAGGCAGGCGGTATTGTCCTGTCTCCTGCGAGTAGCTCAGACCTGTTGGAATACCGGAAACTTTAACTCAGCCATGGAAATTGTCGCCGGTCTCAAGTAAGTTATCCGTACATCTCTTGTTCTCTGTTTCTCTTGCTTCGGTTGTTAAACGTAAGTGCATAGTAGATGAACGTAATTAATCAAAGTGTACAACGCGAAACATCGACGATCACGACATTCGCTAAAGCTTAAATTTCTCACCTATTGGAATAAAATCAGATTACCGTTGAAACATAACGCGAGAGTATGCGTCGTTTATTTTTCTTTCCAGCTTCGTTTTTCGATTTAACATCAGCTAATTAGCTCAACTTCAAATTTGATTTCACCTAATCCGAAGTCATTTCTGGAAACTTCGTGACGCTGTAGCAGCGAGCAAGACGCGTCTAGCTTCGATAAGCCTTCGTATCGATTAACCCGAGTCTATTGAAATAATAGGCGTCCCGAAGGCACCCTATAATCCTTGGTCTTAGCGACTCAAGTAAAACGCTATTTAAACTTACGTTTTAAGCGTTAATCGCTATCCCAGCAGAAAGCTGCTTTAGTTCGAGATTGGCAAAACTCGTCAGTCTCCTCTGGTTCAACGATATCGATTTAGAAAGTTTTTAATATTCTCCTTAACCTTTGCTCGATTCGCGAAAATGAGACTCGACTGGCGATTATGTCAAAGAATCTGGCAAAGTTTCGTCGACCTTGGAAAATCTTTTCGGCTAACGTTTCACTCGCGACGATACACGTCCTTTTTGTCAAATTTACGAGGGCGTCGTATATTCGCTGGTTCATCCTTCTTTTCGTAAACTTTGATTTGTCGTTAGTAGTCCGCTGTTTCGTCCTTCTACCTTCAAACATCCTTCCCTCGGTCTTACGCAATGTCGGAATACTTTCGCATATGGCATTCAGACTCGCGCGACTGTAACTCTTATGGACTCTTTTCCCATTTTCCTTTCTCGATGCTTCTTTCCACTTTATTTTTCCACCATTTTGTCTCTTTTCCCGCTTCTATCTAAAATCAAACCGACTCTTGTCCAATTTGTTATTCTTATTTCCTAGTCGGCGAATCTCCATATAATTTCGCATTTCTAAATATCTAGATACTCGTATGACGCTTGATCCGTGAATTTATCATCACGTATAAATCGAAGTTGAGGAAACGTTGAAAAATCTATTTATTATCTACATTTCGCAAAAGTAACGGAAAAATGTGTGGTTTCGATAGAGAAACGTATACTGCCCTTTCATCCTAGAAAACTAGCGTATTGTGCATGAATGCAATTGTGAGGAGAAACTATATTTGCGTTAAAAAAAATTTGTATATTTTATACGAGGCACATACATTTTTTGAAGAAAAACAAAGGAGGTTTTATCGTTTATATAAATATATTTTTACCGTTATTCCAAAGGCTTCCGGTTATCTTGGAAATAAGAATAGATTCATAACCGGTACGACGACAGTCGTTTCGTTACGTAGACAATAGACGCTATGGTAAAGTGCAGGAGACATTAAAAAAATAAAAGAAGAATAGTACATGTTGTGAAATACGGCGCTTCGTTTAAAAGCTAGTAGCAATAGTAGTGCTTGAGTTTGATGTACAAGGGCACTTGTACGTATATGATGCCTCACGACGAATATTTACAGAACTGTCATAAAAGCAAACGCTGTTAAAATCTCATAGACGTTATCTTAAAGTTATATCCACGTCGAAAAATGTAAAATATGAAAGGCGTGTGCATATGGCTACGTACGCGTACACGTTCGAAGCAACTTTTTAATTAAATTACTTGCTACTAGTTCGCTTTATTGGCCGAACGAAACGTCAGGACAAAGGTGAGTTGTAAGTTAACGAGACGAGGAAAAAAAATGAAAAAGTATTGTTACATCAACGACGACCGTACAGCGCGAAGAATTAAATCATTGCCCAGATGCGCGTAAACTTGGCTACAACTTTCTCCCGTTATCAAAAATCTCGAGCTTTGGTACAAATTTATAACCAAAGGGACAAGCTGCGCCATCGAATCGTGCTCTTGTGGTCGCTTTGAAAGAGCGAATGAAAAAATAAACTAGCTTTTATTGGCGACATCGTAAAACCACCAACCTTCGTAACCGCGAACGAAAAGAAGATAAAAGCTGCTGCCTCGACCATCGTCCTACACACGACCATTGTCCTCGATGCGGTCGTATACTTATAATTTACCTCGCGTTATATGCTCGCACTTGAGTTTTACTTTCGGAAACTATGCGATTAACCGAATAGTTGAAATTTTAGTAGATGGAGCGGCCGCGCTATCGCCACCTACTACATCGCGAAACTCGCACGATACTCGCACGATACTCGCACGATACTCGATGAAACTCTTGAAAGACGATATTAACGATCGACTGTTATACAGGGTATACGCAGGGTTTTCCTCTCGTTTTGTCTGTTTTGTCTATGTAGGATGTAGTAGGATGCAACGGAAAACGATCTTTCGTATCTATATTTATAAACAAATTGTATGTACCTAATTTCAAGTTTTATAATGGAATACGAAACGCTTTCTTACAGGAGCAACAAGCTAAAGCCCTTTTGGCAAAGTGTGAACAACCCGGTACCAGTTTTGGAAAATCTATCCTCCGCCCTTTTGTCTCCCGAGTATGAGTTCGCGCTTGCTCGCTCCTTGGCAATGCCAGAATGTCCAGTGGTGCCGTTCTTTGGAGCTTTTTTGCGGGAATTGCGGGAAGTCATCGCGTTCGAGTCCAAGGTAACCCATTAAATTTTATTCCTCTGTAATTACCACAAGCCGCCGAGCAAATTGCTGCTGCCACCATGAAAAGGACGGGACGAGGCGGACCTTGAAACTTTTGCATAAAACGTTACGGTAATTCTAACGATAAAGTCGAGTTTCGAAGCCAAGACAGATCCTCGTTCGGCTCCCATTATATCGCGTCATACACTGCTACCTTTACGAATTAAGCTTTACGCTAACCATCGATTTAAGTCCGATGACCCGTGCATATACGTTACTTGCCCTCGCACAGCTTTCGCAAAAATAAGCTCGTTCGTTCTCTTCGCGCGTCGTCGTGAAAGACGTCGACGAGAAAGAAGGTGTAACTGAAACGCGTCGATCGAAAGTTCGTGGATTCCTAAGTATCGAAGTTTATCCCAATATCGAAATGTATTACGTACATTTCCAATAAAAAATTGCAATATAGATCGGTATACGTCAGGACTTGGCGTTATCGAGATAAACTTTTATTCAAACAATTGAATTCGAACAATCGAAATAAAATTTCTAGTTTATTTGTTACTTGCTTCGTCGGATTACAAATTTTCCAACCTAGTGCTTTGTAACAGATATTTCTGTCTCCACGGTATAATTCCTCTATTTCCGTTCTATTTCCAGAACTTACGCAGCAATAAAGATTTCTGGTTACATAATCGAGCTTTTGTGCTTCGATTAGAAGAGATAATTGCACATGTGCTATACGTGTTTCATTTGCCTTCTATTAATAAGTTTCCCGTGCGAAAATTCTACGAACGAAGTTTTTCACTCGTATGGATATAAACATAGGATCTCGGCACGATTCGATATTAACGAACCACTCGAGCGTTTCGCGTAAACGCGGAAACTGAAAGAGCAAAATAGAAAATTCGCGAAAATCTGTCGCGTGTAAAACACGGCCAAAACGATAGGAAAATGAAGATAGAATGAAACAACGAAAGATAGAAGGAGTATCGTGGTTCGAAAATTTCGAAGGTTTCGTTTTTCCATCGATTACCTTAATGCCAATTAAACGATCGAGGTCACCGGTGAGTGTCTTTCCTTTAATATCTTTAACATCGGAAATAGGTATCGGCCGCAAAATATAAATACTGAAATAGACAACAGAGTGAGCAAATTTTTCATTCGAATGCATTTTTCCAATATTCGATATCTGACCTATATTTAAAAACACGGAAGGCGCGTTCGCTCGGTAATTGTCGGATTTTGCACTTTATAAAATCTATTGCGTAAGGCACATATATGATACACGTACGTAGGATTCTGCTTCATATGTAATATAAAAGGTAAAATGTTGTAACATTTTTAACGCGAATAAATAAAGAAACGATATTGTTATTTTGTAAGGAAATATATATACAACAACGCGTTTTCATATACTTTTAGTACAACGAACGGTACGGTAAATATCAACAAAATTTCTCTTCGAATTATCCATTAACAAGAGGGACAATTATCGATCGTTCGAACGATAAACCCCGTGTAAGTTTAGACGACATGCGAAAAAATACGATTGCGGCGAACTTTTAGCAAACAATTTCTAGATTTATATAAGCAAAAGCTTATTCGTCGAAGAAGACCGCTGTCTCGAATAAATGAAATATCTTAAGACAAATTACGCACAAAGAAAGTACGTACGAGTGAAAACGATCTCTGGACTAAGGAATATTCGACATTGCTATAAATGATTTTTAAACGAATTCGTACGTATGCCCCGATCGAAACTTGACTCGCTCGATGAGAAAATCCGATCTTCCAGTATCTTTCTGACTTATCCTTTTCGTCTGCAACGAAAAAATGCATTTAAATCCCAATACATTTCCCCAAACAGATGAGTATCGGTGCAATATCAATTCAGCACCGATCCAATAGCAGTTCGCTATTGGTTCTAGCACGATTCTGTTCCAATTCAAACTCAGTTCCATCTCAGTTCCGATTCAGTTCTAGATCAAACTGTGTTTCAGCCTAAATCAATTCTAAGCTCGATATCACGCGATATCTGTATTCAGTCAAATTGTATAGTGTTCCGAGGCATTTATCTTCGGATATATCTTTCGGCCATATAATTCCAATACGCTCTGTAAAACGCTCTGTTCGAAACGATTCGTGTCGCGTTTCTGAAAGCCGACGCTTTCTTAACGATTTTGTCGCATCGAAGTGGATAACGAACATCGATAGGATGAATAACGACGCGGTCACCGTTTTCCTACCATACTTACTCGAACGCGTCGAACGACGGAAGTACGTGAAAAGAAAAGAGACGAACTGTGAGATCGGATGATTTCACGGCGAACTTACACGTACGATTTGGCATCTGGCCAAGCAAGTTCCTCGATAAAATCCGTACATCCCCCGATCTCCGCCGAAAGCGTCGAACCATGGAATACGAGCAGCGAACGAGGCCAAAGGTTGCCCGGAGATACCAGAGAGCTACTCAAATTACCAACCCTTTCCTTTCGTTTGACCACTTTAAAGCAAGAAACACCGATATGAGCTACTACTAGCGTCGAAGGCAAAGAGCGCGTGCATAATCGATTCTCCGCCATCTCTTTGTGATATTTCTTGGATTCTCGCTCGACGATTCAACGATGATTATCAGAAAAGAAAGCGAAAGTGCGCCGTTTATTTTAACGCGTGATTTAACTTGTTTTATTTAAACGTCTGTCTATCGATCTTACCGCGAATAATAATTTCCTATTCGTATTTCACGGCTAGTCTGATCTATCCGTCTATCTGGTTAGCTAACAATCTGTCTCTTTCTATTTCTCTATCTCTTTACCTAGGATACAGTGAAATTAAATTATAGACAATTAGAATAGGGAGCTTTGTCACATTTATACAGTATCGTGTATACGCAATTTTCTCTTTACTCGATAATTTATAACACGCTAAAACTAATCGCGAGTTAACGTTGATCACGATATTACGCATAATCGTGAAAATATCGAACGGGCTTTGAGTTTCGAAATACATCAAAAGCAATAAAACATATTATTATCTACCGATACGTTCTTCTCGTTTAAAACGAAATTGATAATCGATAAAAAAAAAAAAGTTATTATCGTTTTCCCCGCTTTTCTGCATTTCGCTTCAATTTGAAGCCTGTGAATTGGTTTTTCGCGCTAAAGCTCTCCGATCGTTTATAAATAAAATATGACGGTTACTCTGAAATATAAAATAGTTAATAACAATGATATATATTGGCCGAATGAAATATCGTGGGTTTGAAAGGAATTGGCAGAAGTAACGGCAAGGAATAAAAATAAAAATGCGTCGTTAAACGTATTTCGTTCTCGTGCAGTCGGGTTATTCGGAATCGCTACAACGAAATCTAGCACGCCTCAACCATAAAGTCTTCGATGTACGAATAATTCTAGCATATAATTGCCGTGCAGCAAAGTATTCATCCGTAACTGCAAATCTACCAGCAAATTGGCTCATACGTGGTGATAATCCGATTAAGCGACAAGAAATTCAGTGAACAATTGCGTACGATGTATGATAAACAATTGGACAATTTAAAAATATCTGAATAATTCTTAGAACGCGCGCTAAAAATACTCTTAAAAAATACCTTACGAGTGACATATTCGTTAATTATCACTATTTATTTATTAACTGTAACTATACATCACAGCTGCGTTGTCGACGAAACGGTATTAGTCTATAACCGATTACAGGCTTCGTATTTTAACCTATTAATTTCGTTTCCGAGTAACGAGTGTCTGTTCGTTCTACTTATCAACCGTGACGCTCAAGGTGCCGAGGTGTATAGAGTGAATTTTTACATGTAAGTAATTTCCAATTAGTTCTTATATTTGTAGATAATTGTGTCGCGAATTACATACGTTATAGTCGTACTTTATGCTTTCTCATACGTTAGCAAAGAAAGAAAAAAAAGTTCACTGTACGTATTTTAATTGCGTCGGTTCTGAGCGTTAAGCTTACGCGCAAACAATTTATTACGAAACAGAAGTTAAAGCGAATAGGACGAAACGTTCAACGTAGAGTGTTGATTTTTCTAAAGATACGAGTTCCACAAATGAAATTTAGGAAAGAAAATCTACGAATCAACTAGACAGTTACAGTGATATATATCGGTTGTCCTAGAAACAGAAGATTCCAGTTTAAATTTAGATCGAGCAATACGATTAGCAAATTCTTCTCTCTCCGTTCTTCGTTAATTATGTCTTTAAAAGTCCGTCGTTGTATATTTCTGTCTCAACGATTTAACGAACGATATCAAGTTGAATAATACATTGAGTAATAACAATAATAATTTATAGAAAATGTTTAATTGCCTCGGTGGCCGGTATATTTATCTACCACGTATGCGTAATTACGCGATTTTTTTAATTAACCGTACAAGTTTCGGTTCCGTCGGAATCGTTAAAAGACGAACTAGAACTACACCGAATCTTAACTGTGTGTAAGTGTAAACCAATCTTAGGTATCTTCTGTGTCAAAGAACCGTTCAAGGGAAGTCTTACAAACGACCGAGCAATACCAGGGATATTACTTTGACTCTATTGTGGCTCATGGTCCTTTTCGTGAGTTGATTGAAAGGAGGCGACATAAAGGTCTTTATACTGTACGGTTTCACTCGTTTGGCGAAAGTATTTGGAAAGCTCAGAGGTTGCTGCGCGATCATCGGAGCAACAGAGTAAATGAAAAGATCGAGGAATTTCGGTATTATTATCTATCGATGCTATCTCTAACTATAACGATATAGTTCTTCGATGCTTTCATTCCAGGTATTTCCAAGATCAAATTTAATTATATCTTAATTGTCTCAAATTTAATTATATCCAATTACAAATCTTAGAAACATATCTTTTCGTTATTTTTCCACCGTACTGTTATACGATAATTTTCATGGGTCAGCGTTAATCACGGATAAAAAGCAAGTTCGCAGAATTCGACGAGTATCGATCGCTTATTAAGATATTTAATATGTACAGATATTTGTATGTGGATGTACAATGCCCCTTACCTTTTCAATCGGTGACTTAATTATCGGATTTTACACAAATACGAGGCTGAATTTCTATTGTGATTCTATCTGTTACGAGGATGAAATAACGGAGGAAGAGGAAAAAGAAGAGGGAAGAGGAAACGTATAGCGATAAGGTTAGGGGTTTCTATCGGCCTCCAGCAGCAACGATGGTTGTAGGCCGGCGGAAACTACTTGCTCTTGTCGCTAATGATCGTCGGTTTGAAAGATCCAGAACATGGTTTGGTCTCACTGCTCCTTTGAATATTTTAACAAACGATATTCGCATAATTAAGCGTGACTTGTATCGTACTATTTTCACGTATTTTACTAATGTCTACGCGATCTTTGTCGAACGCCCTAATAACTCAACGACAATTGTTTATTCGTAAGAAAATATAAAGCGAAATTATTATACGGTTATTATATCGCGTCGTCTAATTGTGTAATTTCGTATATGTATATCTACACTATAATTTATTTTCATAAACAAAGTGTTTTGGGAAGATACCACAGCTGTACGTTTATCTATATTTATAAATTTATGCAGCTAATTTATCTCGCATAAAGAATAGAAGCTGTACTTTAGTACGTGATGAAAGAAAGAGAAAGAGAGAGAGTTAGATAATAAAACAATGATCGAAGCCAATAATCGTGGAGAAATATTCGAATGTGTCGTAAATTGATAACTTATTGTTAGGAAACGTTATATTCGGTAAAAGATTTATAATGATGCGATTAAACGATAAGCGAAACGGAGGTCTACTATCGTTAATTATAATATCGATAGGGGAAGTAATACGAGCGATAATTTGCGAGCAAACGACTATAACGATATGCCGGTCGAAATTTATTTTTAGAAGGAACATTATCCAATTAGAGAATTCGATGAAACTGAGTTTATCCATAATGGAGTAAGGTTTTCGCGTTTGTTAATTTTCTACGTGTAATCTTGTTGATTACCATTTAACTGAGATAAATTAAGAATTTAAATGTCAAAAGTATTTAATTTCTCGTTCTTTGTCGTCAAACTGTAATTTAAAGATGAACAAATACAATATGGATACTTTTGCTATTTTATATACAAACATTTGACAGGAAAACGTAAAAGTCTTTGCTCTTATTTTGACTTGCATTTTGTGATATACGGTATAAATACATGAAGATTGTTTACGCGATTGAGTCAACGACGTACATCTATTTTATACAGAGGTATTTTCCATCGACAAAGTTTTATAATAATATACATATGTATGGAAAGAATAATACGATGGATTGATTTCATCATTCCATTTTCTGTCTACGTACAAAGCTTCGTCAAAATGGAAATTTTCGGATTTTACCTGCCAGTGAAATGCACGTGCTCTGGCAGGATTTTCGAATTCAATTTCCTCGGAGACAAAGCTCCGTATTAAAAACTTTTGCCTGACATTTTCCATTTATTTTTGCATACGAAATCACTTCACTTTGTATAATGATACGAGGAAGCACGAAAATGTAAAAATAACAACTGCCTTATGAACGATAACTACGTATTCGCAACCGGTAATTTCACCAATGAGACGTTGTTGTACAATAGAAATGTGCAAGGTTGCATATACGCAAAATTGAACTTTACCAATTTATTGCTTAACCGAGTGATAAACATATCTGATTTGACATTTTAGCGCATTGAATTTTAGTGCGTGTGTATCGAAGAGAAAAAAGAAATGCCGGCGAGATAGTTTCACTGAAAGGATAAGTAACGAATACAGCAATACGAACGTAACAGATATTTCACGCACTTAGCTAGCATCCATTGCACATTTTATTTCGATTAATTTGAAATTTTTATCTTGAGCTGTGTTATTCGTATTTGTACGAGTCGCTAGCTGGGCTCGAATATCACCCTTTTTATAGAACGCTTGTTAATAAGTTACAAGCTAATGACGATAATAAATAGCTACTAAAAGCAAAAAAGCCACTAAGGCGATTAAAATTAGTTATAATCCCGTAAAATTACTTAAAACCATTACGAAGAGTATGAAACTCTAATAAATATCTGGAACGTCTTAGAAAAAATACTAAAACGTAGCTTAATGTGTACAATGTGCACAATGTGCTAATACCGTACATAAGGTGCACTTAGTTGGTGTTTTTCTCGTACGTGGTAGATTATGAGAATTCGCGAGAAGGATAAAAGTTTCATTATTTTTAACATGCGATGCGATAGATCTGAATAGATATTTTAAATATGTCATAGTTTTTGTATGATTTTTAGATAGATAGCTGTAATTTTTTAATTTATACGAAAGTAGTTATTGACATGAGTTCTACAAATTACCGCGGTATCTATTTTTTGTGTACGACCATATTACGTTAAATACTTGAGAATGAACGATTATAAATCAATATTAAGTATCAATATTAATTCAATTCTCGAACGTTGCGAGCAAACTCATTTATGCCGAACCCTCAGATTTTTATGATCTTAGAGTTCCATAAAAATGTGAACAAATTCTAGGATACCCGTCAAGGACTCTGTTACATCATAAGTTAAATCAAATGTTTGAAACTTTTTTCAATAACAGTAAAAGTTGAGAGAAAAGTCTGTGAAAATTCCCAGCTTCGCTTGAATCGTCAACAACGACCCAGTTCACTTACGGATATACTCTGTTTCGAAAAACTTATTATACGAAATTTTAGAGCTACGAATTCGTCGAATTTTTCGTTAGAGAAATATATCAAACGTTCGGAAAATTTATTGTACAATTATTCGAGAAAAGGAAAAAATAACAAGGCGAAGAAACAGTAACAGGCTAACAAGGTATAGCTGACGAGATTGTCGGATCTTTCATCGCAGAAATGAAAAAAATACGAAAAACGTAATTCGTTTAATTTACGGTGGTTCATAAAGGATATTGGAAATCCTGATACGTTGACTTTATTTCCAAGTACGCGAACGAATCGAGTAATGGCTCGTGAAATTAAGTACGTATCGTTTAAAAGATGATAAACCCGACATAACCGGACTGCTTCGTATAAACAACAGGCAAGAATTTCTCAAACTGTGTGCAAATAGGCCGGTTGTGCGATATTACGATTCGCATACTACATAAATACGAATGAAACGATTCAATGGCCGCATATACATAAGGTACATGCATGTACACACGACGAATGCTGAAAGCTCGTAGCGCTCTTTGCGTGAAAGTGATTTAGCAAGATTTCGCTGGCGCCTTGCACGAAGTCGTAAAGTGGTTAAACGCAACGCTGATAATTTCGTCTAACGATAAAAGCCTTCCCATTTTACGTTAGAACAATGGCAGCGGCTCTTTCGATCCGTGTACGGTGGAAATTTTTTTTTTTTTTTTATTATTTAATTTGTACTTTACAATTGGTCCAGCTGGACATTCGGTCAATTTTTCTAGCTTAATTGCTAAATAACGTGTGGATGGCTTACCCCCCAGCGGGATACCATCTTCCAGTTTGACTACTTTATTTCTTCAGTGAGGTCAGTGGGGTGTTTTCTTTTTAGTCTTCCTTCTATGAGAGTGCGGTGGAAATGTGCGTATCTTTTGACAGTTAGACATACTGTCTAATTCGAACCACTGCCATGTCCGTAATGTTCTTTTTCTTAGGTCTGGCGAAATAAAGCTCGGTCACGGCACACTCGCTATTACGAGGACGTAGACCTGTTTCGTGAGCGAGCGATTCTTTTTCCCCGGTGTAGGTAAGAAAAATGACTGAAACGTTTTAGAGAAGACCTTCGGAAGGAGATGGTGACGTGCGTGATCGTGACATTTAGGTTCGCCTCGAGCAACAACTAATCGTCAGCTATCAAACTCGAGAACAGATTGTGTCGTAATGGATCATGTTAAAGAGAAATAATATTATCGACTCTGGCGATAGCAAGAACTAGGATTGACGGGGATTGTTTCTCGTAGAAGGCTGAGAAAGTTAAACGGATTACTTACACGTAATACTTTACAAGTAATACGAATTTAATACAAATACTATCATTGTATTCTCGTAGCTACATTTACGTACTAATTGTAAGTTGAAACCACTGGATCACCGTAATCGTGCAAACCCAAAGTGATATATTGCTTTTGACAACTAATAATTAAAGAGAGTATATTACAAGTGTCTCCGTGTTCTAAAATACCAATATACATGTCACTCTCTATAGTCGCGTAATTACATTTATTACGTACCACTTATCGTTATTACGTATTATTACATCTATCGAAATTATTATTATAGAGTTTCCATAGTACTGTGATAAAAATAATTCGCGGGACATTACAATATCTGAAACGGCTACAATCTGTTACGTAACCTTTTATGATATGACATTTTGATTTAAACGCGTAAGCCGGAATATGAGCAAAAATTCGTAAACGTTGAAAATTCTGATTATATAAATATGAAAAATGGTTTTAAAAAGGGAGGAAAGGAAAGGTAAGATGTCCTTTTACTTGAAACCATTTTTCAATTGATTCGTAATAATTTTGGATTAGCGAAAATCATTTTTATTAGCGAAAGTATCGTTCGATACACATTCACCGACGTAAAATAAAATTATACCTTTATTAAAAAAAAAAAACTCCGTACTCTTAGATATAAGGAAGTCTATAAAGTCATGTTTTACTACAGTTTCATCACTGAACTTTTCTTCGATTAAAAAGTACTTGGGAAATTAATAGCCCTGTCGTCATAAACCACCTATACAAAAGTGAACTTTTTTGATTTTCACGAGAAGAGACTCGAAACTACACCAAGTACCGTACTATACATATCTCAATTTGAATGCAAATTTATTCTTTTGTTTCCTTTTTCTAATTTTTTTTCTCTCAGTATCTCGAAATTGATGAAGATGGGCGTCTAATTTATATGGTATAGTATTTTTACGTCTATTCTGCGTAGATTAAGGTTGATAAATAGTGTTGTGGTCATCGTGTAATTAATCATTATGGATAACTTGCTTCGGTTAGTCACGCGAGACTCGTATTTTGTGATCTCTACTATTGTATGTATAGTTGTCTGGAAAATTCGTAACGATATTACCAATAGAATATTACGAACACTTTTCGTATATAATCTTAAACAATTATGTTAAACTGTATGTTAAACTGTAAGCTTAAACCGTAAGCTTTATCTTAGAAGATTCGACAATTTCCAGTATCCGTATCGATCCTTGCCTTGCGAAACTTCGTTGTTTCTAAAGATAGTCAGTTTAGTTCTGATCACCAACCGAATTAGTCTTGGAACACCGAGCGAACAAGTCTTGTTCCAGATTACGATGGAACCGGTGGAACAACAATAACCAGTGTGACTAGAGTTTAACAAGCGTCTGTTGTAGTCGATATACCCAAGAATATTTCTCGCTGTTATCTAACTTTGCGAAATAACAGAAGATGACACAATCTACGATTTCGTTGTAAAACAGTTGTCAAAACGTCGATCGTATCGCGATTGGCGATTACCGAATAAAATATCATTCGATATTAATCAAAATCACGTAATGTTCTACGTGCATAGATACAATGGTAAACTCTCAACTTTGATAAATAGTAAAATCGTTGGTACCGAATTACGAAATTCCCGTTTGGATGCTTATGGTTTCACTCGTATAATTACATTATGTGCAATTTATTAAAAATGATTTCGGTTTATGGGCTCAAGAAAGTATGGTTTTTCCTGACTTGACTGTGTTCGAGCAATTAAAATCTTTTGGCCTACCGAAAGGTGGAAATAAAAAGTGGAAAGAAATCGAGCAAAATGTTGATTGTGACAGGCGTAATAAGTGCAACCGAAGGGAAAGTTCTTATAAACGGCCGAAACACGGTGAAACGCTACATGGAACTGCAGAATTATTTATTATACGCGTAACGAATCTCTTATCGATATCAACTTTCAATTTTATACAGCCCCGTGCCGTTCGATATTATCGGCAACCCTTTGATAAAAGATGTTATGAATTTTTTACATTACATTATAAGTTATATAATAATTAATTTCAAATTCGTTACGCGGGAAAGGAATAAAAATGGGAAAGAAAAAAGTAACGCTGTGGCGTGTAAAAGATCTACGATGTATTACAATTCTCGTAGCGGGAGAATAATTTAATAAAAAGGGAATATAGATTGCTGTTTCGAATATATTACAAAGTACATAAATAAAATGACTCGTTCTAGATGAAATACAAAGTTTGTTAGCATAAAAATTAATTTAGCAGGTGACAACTTTTTCACAGTGTTACGGAAAGTTTCATTTATCTTAACAAGATACGTATATGTATTTTCTTATTGTTACGTAAGCATCGTAAAATTGATCGTGACAGCAACCAAGCTCAAGATGCTGGATTTTCAGTTTCAACGGCCTTAATTCTTTCGACAAAGAGGTTTGTCAACTCGGAACGGTCCCGAGCAAAAGCTGTAAATCTAAAGGGTCTAACAGCTAGCAGATATTCCAAGAACACGAAGTATACGTTCCATAATGCTGCTGACAAATTCCACCTTTGTTAACGTTTTTGTCGGTTTTAACGTTTGATTACGTTGTTTACTCTGCTTTAATTTCTTTCCCGCTTTTTCTTTGCTTTTTTCTTTCTTCGTATCTTTATGCTTGTATAAAAGTATTTCTTTTTTATTTAGATGTAAATTTCAGAGACGTTTTTACGGTATACTTGGTCGTATCGAATATCGATATTACACTTCGACGCATAAACATCTTGTAAATATTACGAGCTTTCCAGAAGGATTTCATCGCATAGAATAGTATGCTATGCGACTGAGCTAATTTCAGAAACTCGTATTACATTTACTCGTGGTATTTTTCGACTCTTACGTGATAAGAAGTTCGTAGAATACGTTTTCGAGCAAAATCGCTTGCTTCTTGGGTCGAACACGGTTCCATTACTTTTCCAAAATAAGTTTCAAATTGCAGACGTCATTCGTATACAATCTAGGTGAAGCTACTTTTAAGGTTTCTGCGATATCTTCTTCTACTTCGTGAGGACCTTAATTCTACTGCCGCTACTACGCTTATTTCACGATTAGAAGAGATAGCGAACTATAGTAAATTCAGATTTTTAATGCAGAGCTCTGGTTTTTGTTTTACTACGTTTGAATTCTTTTCTGTTTCAAATACATGGAGAATTTGTGATACGATCACCGAAATTTAATTAGTCTAAAAATAAAATAAAGAAAGTAACACGTTATAAATGTAAGCACTTTCTATCACGTTATTCTGAATTGTCACGACGAGATTTTTTCTTGATTGGCTCGTGAAATTCGCGAAATGTCCTTTTTCTTCGTTTATATCCTTTTATTTCTGTTTGCTACGTAGTGTCCATAATACACAAACGCATCAATCACACTTCACAGTCAACCATCCTTTCATGTATTGTAATCAATTTTCATTCTCTCGTAAATGTTTTTTTATACGACAGATGCTATCAAATATATTCGGAGTACTTCTTCTTCGGTGAGTGCGAAGGTTTGAGAATGAAATGGATTGTTTTTTTTTTCTTATACAAAAGAATAGCTTCCATTATATTACAAATAATTTAACGAGTTATTGATATGATTTTCTATTATTTCCAATAACCGTCGTCGGTCATTTTGTCAAAGCAATTGAAAAAGCATTTGATTTCCGTTCAAAAAATGAACGCACGTTGATTTTTTCAAACTCTCGATAGATCAGAATTTCTTTCCATTTAAACTGTTTTACAATGCGTAAAATAAATAAATATCTGATGCATCTACATACTACGTATATGTATGTGGCGAACATGAAGAACGCTTCAAAACAATACAATTCAATTCGTAGATATCTTTTTGTGTTTGCATAGAGATGTACCATCTGGTATTGTCGTGATTGTCAGGACGAACTTTCTGCGATCGGGCAAAACCCGGTGTTTCTCTTTGATCGTTGTCAATAGTTCGTCTAACGCTCAATCGAGTTGACATTATTCTAGTGAATTATCGTAATCACCTTGTCACTGTTAAGGGTGATAGTTTATGACAGGCCCTTAACGATTAAAATATGATCAACGGCTTCTTGTACAGCTGAATTAATCGTCGTACGAGATTCCAAATGTTAAAAAGAAATTTGACTATTTTATTCAATGTAAAAATTGTAAAATTGTAAAAGAGATATCTTTGACTTACGATTATTAAATTATCAACCTACTCGTATTATTGGCTAATAAATTACTGCGCATAAGTAGTCGCGATATTTATTAAAATTAGTGATAAAATCTTATCGAAAGAATCTTTTTTGCAATAGGCTTTTTTAACTCTACTTGTGTGTATTTGGAACGCTGTAGTTGCGCAAAGTTTGGCAATGTTTATTGTTCAGTGCAAATAAATATTCATGAAGTAAAGTTACAACAAAACGTTTAATATCAAAGAATTTGTATGAAAACTGTATCTACGGTTCATCGATTTTGTAATGGACGAAATGAAGACCCGTTACGTTGAAATAAAATTTAGAGAGCTTTTAATTTGTGGCGGCACTCGACACTAACTAGTGTCGGACGACGGCAGCGCAGTGATTAGCGCGCCTTAGGTTACGAACGTTCGGGACCCGGGTTCAAATATCGGCACCCGTGGACCGAATTTTCTTCCAGGATTCTTAAATAAGAAGGAAAATACAGCAGTAGTAAGTACCCCCGCAGCAGAACCTATCCAGGCCTCTATACACACTACAGCCAGCGACTACGACTATCACGACGATATTCTCCACCTCAAATAGTCCGCGTGCTCCCAATAATGCCCCATAATATCTCTTTACTGGACTCGCGATTGCAAGTTCGTCTACTGGTCGATGTATTTTGCTTGTATTGTATGTGTAATAATGCTTCCTGTCCGTCCATCGCTTTGTTTTACTTAACCTTGTTACTCCCTCAACTGTCTGACTCGACCAGAATTCGAATTAGCTCGTCCTTCAGTTTGTCATATTGTCCGGTGGCCGGGGGGTTCAAAGCTATGTCCTCGATTTGCTCCAACAAGTACCGAGGCTCGAGACATCCTAGGAGGGCGGTGGAGGATATTTTTCTCCATCGTCCGTGAGACCCCGCGGCCGCGAACTGTTTTTCCAGTAAGGAGAACCACAACACTATCTTCTGGGGCATTATTGGGGGCACGCGGACTACTTGACTGGTTGTAAAAATGTTTCGTTATTGTTTGCCATTTCGACCGCGCGCTCGGAATCGCGACAATTGAAGTTTCACTAGCACTATCGCGGTCACCTCTTTTCACTAAAGATCACGTCGGGGTCACCAATTTGAGGTGGAGTTGTAGTAAGTTGCTGGCTGTAGTGCGGTGCTCCCCGCTGGCGTGTAGAGGTCTGGATAGGTTCAGGGTCTGTAGAGGTCTGCGGGGGTACTGCTGTATTTTCCTTCTTATTTAAGAATCGTGGAAGAAAATTCGGACCACGGGTGGCGAGATTTGAACCCGAGACCCGAACCATTCGTAACCTAAGGCGCTAACCACTGCGCTGCCGTCGTCCGACGCTAGTTAGTGTCGAATGGTGGTATTTGTGCTGTCGAGTGCCGCCACAAATTCAAAATAGAACAGGCACTAAATATGTATTTTATCGGGTTCTATCTAGAACGCTAATCGTACGTGTTTTAGACCGTTGTGTCGTTTTTACGTAAAAAAATGTCAATCCTCCGATTACGTTACCCAAATCCATACATTAAGAAAAACAACGATAGCGCCTGCACGACGGTTCGTTGAAATTCTGTTAAAATTGCTCCTGAAGAGAATTCGCCGCGCTATTCGTTGAACAAATACCTTTGCCGATATTCAAAGTGCAAACGGCCATAGGAAGGCGCTGTCCTACTAATAGAACAGTGGACTTTAATGGGTCAAATTGATGAAATTTTGATCGACATTTGGCACACGATATCTACAGGTGTAACTATGCAAAAATAACGCTCTTGAATTACCGCGAATATATTAATCTATATAGATTTACAGCTTCGAACAGTTGCACGCCGAATTAAAAATGTCCGATAACTGTATTTATATATAATTATACGATGACTAACATACATAATAAATTCCTGCTTCTATCGATTATTGTGTCTGTTATTTCACACAAGATTTTTCAATTTAATGATACCTTATACAATCTCCAGTAGTTGCGAATTTTCAGTTTAGTAATGACGTGTGAAATAGAAAGGAAATATAAATTTTAGATATCGTACACGTATGTATAAAATATCATAGTATGCATCGGATTAACGTTGATATACCCAATATATATAAAATAAAATTTTTTATTTAAAGAATAGATCGACGTCGATTTAAAAAAGCTTTTATTAATTGATTTGTTATCATCCAATATTTGGAGATAAAAGAAGCACGCTCAAACAATACTTGATATCATGCAGAAGTAAATTGAAACGAATATTACGTAATTACTAAAATTGATAAAACTCGTGTGAATGGATTCGTCTTTATAATTTGAAAATTACCTTTTCTTCCACTACTTTCTATTGCTTATTACTCGAATCAACCATTTGCATTGTTTGCCTGAACTTAAAAATCCAAATTTTATAATCTTTTTTTCTAAAATGTCTTTACTTGATAAAAATGTAATACATAGAATGTGCCAGGCAAACAGGAAAGATATATCCACAAAGATTAACCGTTGATCTCTGAAACATCCATTCATAAGAAATTATGTACGTACCTTTACATTCTTTTTACATTTATTTGTATTTATTACAACGACTAACATTCGTACGATTTATTAGCAACTATGTATATATATATATATATATGTATAGTGTAGTATAGTATAGCATAGAAAATATTATAAATAGTATGGTACGAATAACGTAGAAATAATCGGAGGCAAGAATAGAATTAATTTCGGTGAAAGTTGAGAAACGCTTACACAGCATGGATCGTTTTTCTTTTCACATATATCGTAGAGGATATATTTCGACGTAACGCGCGCTCTGAATTTTGAAATATTATAAAAATAATATGCCGAGAAAAAGAAATTTTCGTCTCTGTGACCTTAATCTCGAGATATACCTCCAAGGTTTTTGCTTTTACAAGGTAAACCCTCGAAGAAATTCTAACCTGATCCAATCTACCCGAAATCCAATTTCCACTTAAAATCAAAATTAGATCGAACAGTGTTCTGGCGGTACTTGTCAGCTTGAGAGTGAAGCCATCGCGAGTTGCTTTATACCCGAGGGTATTATTTCTCGCGAATGTCCCTACAAATTATAGATTGCCGTTTAGTTTGGCTAGAGATTTCGAAACAGGTACGGTTCACAAGATGGCAGATATTAAGAGGCGAAAGAAACCGCTGCAAAATTCAGAACCCCTTGTGACTTGGAAACATACCCTTTACGATATATGTAAAAAGAAATGATCCGTTTTTTCGCCATAATTTCAGGTCATTTTTTCCGTATGCATGATAACAATGAAGAATGTACAGAATCGCTTTCGTAGCGAGAGATTTATAGCTCGAGTGACCTTTGAAATCATCTAAATACCAAGTACCTCGGTTTAGATAGGAAAGCTACGTATTTCATTTTTGAAAAATATACAAGCAGCCTTGAATTTTGACAAAATCGGGCCACGAGTCAGAAATTATACTTTGCTTGATGCTATAAAATTTGATATAAATGTCTGAATGTTAAATTTTTCAATACATCAATAGCTATAGTTTTGTCACGATCGTATTGACAAAAAGTATCGTAACAAGAACCCGTATAAGTAAAGAATTGATTTTCATTTTAGTCTCAGCATGAATGCAAGGACCGCGGCGAGTCGCCGCGTAGCAGCAGCAAGGTTGCCGAGCCCGAAAACGTGTCATCTTCGGGGCAAACGGCAAAAATCGCTATTGATACCAGCACCGAATCGTCCACGGAATGGAATCCGAGGAATAGTTCCTTGAAAAAGCAAGAGAACGCTCCAGTCCGTGATACAAGCTCTGTTCTCGAGAAAATTGCCGAATTTCATAAGGTAAAATTCGTTTCGTGACAATCCTTCTACGACGTTATGAAATTCTATCGTCTTTTAAAAATGTCCGATCGCAACTACCTTAAAGGCGTTTTAATCTCCTGAAGCATTCTTCTCAAATGATCAGTAAATGATAAACGAATCTTCTCCTCTCGATCATTTACTTTCAGCTTCGCATCACACAGCACGAACATATTCACGCGTTTAAAAAAGATCTACGCGTTACGTGTATAACGTTGTTGAAAAATTAACAATGATTCGGTGGATGTTATTAATATACGTCGCGTAAAAGTAATATTTTAGATAAAATACAGAATAAAACGCACTAAATATAAATGGATCAGTTTGTAACTTGCGTGGAAATACTTTTTCGTTCCATAAAACTTTAGTAAAAGTTCATAACGAACATAACGTTTACAGTTAAAGTACTGTTACGTCTCTTTTTAAGATCTCTTTTTATTACAAGCGTTGCGTTGTTCATAAAATAAATGTTCGGGCGTATAATTTTTTACTTTTCCGTTATTATGGGTTATAATAAAAAGGAAGAATCGAATCTTCTTATAACGATATCTAGTCAATCGTGGAGCGTAATACTCGTAGGAAATAAGAGAATGTTAAATGTATCTTTCATAAGGCATTATAATATATAGATATAGAACGCAGGCGGATTACGATTCTATTATTTCCTCGTGTATTACCTGCTGTCCATATAAAAGTTGCGGTAGCTACTTCGATGTTCGTACGAATGAACACTGAACGCTAAACGCTTTTACGGTTATTTTCTACTATAATCAAACAACGAATAATTTTCTCACGAGGTATTGAAAAATAAACGTATTCCAGGTTAAGAATCGTTTCATTAAATATTCGATTGTACTTCCAAACTTTTATTAAAAACATTCGTCAAAAAACTTTCGCAAATATTCGCTTCGCTTGTATCGGCATCGTACATATCGGTGTCGTACTTATAAAATTTGTTACGATCGAAATTATACCGATCTTCCGTTCCATTTCATTGAAAGAAAACGGCTAATCGATATTTGTATCTGTAACGGTTTCGATGAAAATAACTTGTTACGTAGATATCATGATTTTTTAGGTGTGTCACTTTCCCAATAAATCGTCGATATAATACGTATATTCTAATTGTACGGAGCAATTTATACGTGAAAATCAATATGTAATTATATTCAGGCACACAACGTGAACGTTTAACTGGGCACGTTGTCGTTAAAATCGAAAAGAAGGATCTGTCGGAAGTCGTCGATCGCTCATCTTTTTTCTCTCCATTCATCTGACGCGACATCTTGACATCACGTGGCGTGACATACGCGTTGATAATTGCGGCCAACTCGGTACGCCGGCTCGTCCTTCTACCTTTCGTGGGAATACGATTCCGTTAAATAAATTTCAAATTAATCAAGGCAATATCGATATTAATATATGTTTATATAGCTTTACTGGACATAAACGCGCGAATAATATATTCGAAGCTGTTCTTCGGTGGTTATAAATGATCGAGAAAGCTTAAACCGGCCTCTGAAAGGAAAAGTCTACGACTATCGTAAAATAAAATCTTACGTGCAAAAATGTTTCATGGCATTTTTAGTGCTATAAATTTCACACTTCGAATGCCGTTATACGTAACGTTGTTATCGATGCCCTATAAAAAGTCGAAAATGCGTATCTCTTGTATCCGATCCCAGGGACGCGAGAGATCTTGACGATAGAGAAATAATTATATTTTTTTAAATCGTACATTTAGAATTATTTTGTTAGGCTAGGAAAGGGTTAAATCGAGGAACCAAATTTTGGTTGCATTTCAACCGGAGAAAAGGAAAAGAAATCTTCTCGCTGAAAAAATGATACGCCTTTCCCTTTCACGTACGATTCGAAACACCATAAAGTTCACGCTCGATGATATCAAAATACTTGCAAATGTTCATGAAGTTATCGTATTTTTGTGTAGCACCAGCATGCTCGAGGCAGAGACGCGACGACTGGCTCGCTTCATCGCACGCTCAGCATTCATACGACCGCGATCGAGCAAACCTACATGGCCGAAGAATGTGACGAGAACGACTATCATTTCGATCTCGATTCCTACAAGCCGGTACAGCCGATCACATTCGACCATGGGGTTGCGTTATTTCCTGTCGCTGCTCCGCACTCCGGAATGGATCTGCATCTTTTGCAGGTAAACTTGCGATTTGCGTCGTAACGAACGTTACGATAGTGCGTAGCGTGTTCCGTATGACGTTCGTTTCCGTTTATTTTTTCTTTTCACCGTATTTCACGTGTCTAGTTCTGTTACTCCATTGTCTTGATCCTTAATTAACGTCGCGATGCGTTTTAATTGCTTGAAACGTTCGCGTGTTGTCTGAGAATGCAAATATTTGTTGCCGATCTATTATTTGAGAAACGCGGTGCACAGTATCATCTCTGCACCGTATAATTTAATCATCGATAGTTGGAAAATCAATTTGCTAAAATTAGCTACAAATAGAAACAGTAATAATAGAACAAGCGACGGCAGTGAATATTATTGTTATTATATTGTAAAAAGGTTTATTGATCGTGCCTCTCTATATATTATCGATATCGCGTTTATCGATTTAGCGACCCATATACCACATACACAATAACGTACCTATATGCATATGTATATTACTTATAGGTATTTACTGTATGAACTATCGCCGGTACATATGGTAAATATAGAATAAAACATAACGTTATATTTTACAAATGAAAACAAAATGTTACTTATCACGCAGCGTAAGGCGAAATATAAACATTTCCGTATAAACTATTGCGTAAATAAAGAAAATCCGCAAATACTATAATATAGTATTTATCACTGATGACAAAAAGATGTCACAACTTGAACGCGCACTTTTCGAATGAAAGTGAATTTAATTCACGGCATTGAGCGTTTATTTGTTCAAAGAGAATAGAAAATGTCTACTTGGATCAGGCGTTAACGCGCGATCCGTTAAAATAGAAACGATCGCGTATTCTAAATTCCAGCTACTTATGCGCGTCACGTCGCGTCATATGCATACGGATGAAACTACAGTAGGAACCTTGAAAAGAAGCGCACATAGTCGAGATGCGACCTTATCCTCGGACGATTTCGAAATATTAATATTTCAACGTCCAGCTACTTTTGTAGTTGCTGGACATGGTGCAGGCTTAAGATAAAAGACGTCGTCAGCGTAGTTTTCCCGCGCTTCAAAAGGATTTCAAAGGAACTAACTTTACCGTGCTACCTCAGGTACATTTCGTGAGGAAGAGAGAGAGAGAGAAAGAGAGAGAGAAAAAGAGCGAAAGGAGTCAAAGATCGGGAAGCAAGCGAGGAAAGTAGCTAGAAATGGAAAGGATTAAAGTTGGAAGACGTCGAAAGAAGAAGAGGTTAGAGAGGCGAAACCAGGTCACTTGTTCGTACGAAACGTCTTCGCATCAATTAGTTGCTTATAGAAATTTGTTCTTTATATGTTCACAACTTGTAATATCTACGAAAAACTATCAATGGTTACTTAAAATTTTATCAATATTTTATTACTATAAAAAGAAACAAAAATGACAAAAACACGAGTATGAGGATGTACTCGTTGATTCTATGTCATGTAATTAATTTTAACAAATTCGTTACTAACATTTGCTATGATAGAACCTTTATGAATTATGATAGAACGTTTATTAAGCAGAAAAACTTGTATTACATAAATATAGAAGAAAAAAGCTAAGAAAAAGTTTTATCGATCCAAGTATTAATCAAATTATCGATCAAAGATTAATACAAAATTTTTACGTATTATTATCGCGTGAAGTTTACTCGAAAATATTTTACGATTCGCCTCTAGTACGTCAACCAAATCATTTACTTATACATACGTATACGCGACTATCCTGCGTCTCTGTTAGACAATAACTCTTTTATCTCCATTTATACCATCTCCGTAAAGTACCTATACGAGTTTGAACATTTCGTCTATTCCAGAATTACGTAAATCAATTTTCTATAACAAGCTCGAGTGTCCCGAATCCACTTTGTCGGTCACATTCCTAAATTTACATGTTCAGAATTCATCTTCATTAACATTCACTTTGTAAATCTGAACGTTATAAATAGTTGAAAATCTCATATTTTCATCATCTCGTATTTCAAGCATCTTCTATTATTCATGCTTCTAATCGCAACTCTGATGTTCCTAATTTTGCTAATTTTGCCAATTTCGCTAATATTGCTTCCTATCTAACCGATTATCTTTCCTCTCGTATCTATACCGTCAATTCCAATAAATAAAAAGATATTAGTAGTGTATATCAACGTATTAAGAAGTCGGACGTACTATACTTAATAACTCGAATATCATCTCACGAACGACGTTTATTAGCGATTAAAAAGATCATCTACTTTTCACATTCGTTGTACATTTCTCTACAAAATTGTACATTTTAATAGAAATTTACTCTCGTGTTCGTTTATTTTATAGACGTCATCGACGTGTTACTTGTTTGAAATCAACGAATCCGCGAAAATGTATCGTTGGTACGGCGCGGCATGGCGACGAAAAATATAGCGGACGAAAGACTTAAATTCGAAGGGTGTAACGCCGGGCTCTACATCGTTGTTTATGCGTCGTGAATATTCGTCGTTGACTCGTGGTGTGTTAACGCAACGTCGATTAATCTATCCGTGCTTCGACGAAGATAAATAATCTCACATACTGCACACGCTTTTATAAATGTCCGCGTAGACTGCACTTATGGCCGACCGCGTAAACGGTGTTCCAAGTGCATTAGAAGTTCCATCAGCGTTATAAACACAGGCACGATGTATGCTGGTTTTGCCGCGCGTTGCGCCGCAGTACGACTCGGCGCACCACAACTGCACAGATACCACTAAAACGATTTAATAGCCAGAGATTATAATCGGTGGATTTGCGCGAAGAGATTTTCATGGCGATTCCTCGTGCTTTCGTTGCATTTTCTTCGCCGAGATACCGACCCTAATCAATTTTCAACGAATAATTTAAATACGATCGTCTCTCGAATTAACCGATCCGAGAGAGTATCGCCCGAGACGATAAAGCAAGAGAAACCGAAGGATTTATCATCGAACGTCTGGACGATCGACTGGCAGAAGTTTGTAGAATTTCCACCGTAAGAAGATTAGCAAGGAAACGTTTGTTAAACGATAGTTGCCTTACGGCTTAAATGATTTCCAGGTACGAATATTCGTTCGCGTGTTACTTCATTCCAGAATGCTACGACAATTTACCGAATGTTCTTCTGAAAAAACTACAATCCCATTACAGCATTTTGTTTCGTACGCAACAAAAAGAATATTTCTACAACTTGAGTAAAAAGAAGGCAGATTTCTTCTGATTTCCTATAATACCGGCTCGAAATTTCGTAGGAAAATTTGGAATATTAACGATACTGCGAAGATCCGAGATTTATTGCGTAAATGCATTTTCCTTGAAACTATGTTTTCGAAATTGACTGTTAACCTATATGCATATATATAGATATAAGCACGTATGTATATATGTATGTGCTTTCATCGTCCGTATCAAAGTTGGTTTTGTATCTATCGCGAGACTCAATATGTTGCGTATCGTATCATGTATTTTTGCAGCATATCGAATGAACGTTTCGACGCTTGGTTATAAAATTTCATAGATCTATCACCTATTTTTGGCAGGCTTGTATCTTGCACCAAGCAACAATTTCTTCTTTTTCCAATTATCTTAACCATCGGGTGACATCTAAATGGAAAAATAAATGAAGAAGTTCTTGCCATGTTCCTCCTGTGTTTCTTTTAATCGGATAATACGATACTTTGACGGTATTTGAAGAAGAACGAATAATACGAAAACTTGATACCACCAGGTATTGCATCACGGGACAACGTTGGTGCATTGGGACTGCGAAGGCGGTACGACGAGGACGGCCTTAGTATTCGCGCGAGTGGATCGCGCTTGCGGTACCTTCGTGTGGGAGAAGCCACCCTGGAGTCCATTGAAAACTGCCCAGCTGGGAGGTACAGCTTCTGCAGATTTTTCGCTAACTGCCAATCCAGAAGACGTGGTATCGGCCGGTTTAGTAGGGAGATATACCATGCAACAGACGGACTGCGCTTCCGTGACGCTGGAAGAGGGATTTTTGGACCTGAGCTCCGTCAAGGAAGTCATGATCGGCTGTTGCGATCGGGACAGAGAGACCGACCTCAGAAGCATTTACAAGAGATACGGTCTATCGGGATCCGATTCATGTATCGGCCTTATGTACGGCTCCAGTCTGCCGGACAATCGACTGATCTTTCTCCTTTGCCCTCCTGCGCTTAGCAAGTAAGTAGCGTGGCCCTGTGATTTCCACAGTAGCGCATATATGTATGTAATGTAAAGCAATATCGAACGGAATAGTAGAACGTAGGAAACGAGTTTAGATAATATTTATTCGACATGTTCGAAAATAGATGAAAGAAAATATCGCGGGAGAACGGAAGAAAATTACAAAAGTATCAGGTAATTGAACATTAACCGAGACATGTGGTTACAACGAACTATTTTTAAATTACACGGTAGAAATTAATTATTTATTTTTTATAATATTTGGCAATTTCAAGCAACTGTTCTAAAACTGTAATATATCTTTTAGCGTGTAATAGCGATATTAACGTGTAATATATTTTTCAACTTCATAAACGATATTTTGGTGAAAAGAGTCGAATAAATGATACTGTATTTCGATGGTATAATTTGGTAAACATACTTAGTCTGTTCTGATACGTTTGATTTTCCTGAATAATTGAATAACGAAGAAACCTAAAATAATAAAGCGTAATAATACGAATGACCGTTAATTAAATCATAATTACGGAGATTAACTATTTAATTTTATGGGGAAATTGTTCGTAATTTAAATGTTGCAAATTTCGAGTTTTGCATATTCAAAAGCATAGCTTGAAGCTGTTTTGGTAAAGTTACGCTCGACGGTAGATTTCCAGTGCGGATACTAGCTAAATTTATAACAATAGACCTCGCGAAAAGTTACCTTTGGAACACGTTAGAGGAAAAGATGCATTAGCTCTAGATCAGCGAAACGTTCAGCTCGTTTTTTCCAGGGAATATACTGTTACGACAAGCCTTTATCCAACGTTACTACTGTAGCTTGCGAATCGTGCACGGAATAGCCATTTTCTCGAGTTTACCTAAATTGACAAATATAGCACTGCTAAAAAAGGGAACTACTATCGAAAGAGTTATTACCGCGTCGTTGTTGTTTCTCTTTCCCTCTTGAAATGGTTCGTATCAACGATTCGATAATATCGGATGAAGATTCTATAGCGAGCGGCATTACATACGAACGATTGTACATTATTATTATTATTATTAAGTAAAGAGGCGTAGTTGCGCTAGTAACGTTATGAAATGTAATACAAATGAATTTGATGGAAGGTACTGTGTTTGTTTCAGAATTTGGTACATGGGTCTTTGTTGGATACTACGAGGCCTGAAACGGCAACAACAATTAACAGATCGTAGATCGCGATGGTTAAAAGAAAAATACCTTCAGCTTTATTTCGAAGATGGATGTATCGAGCCAATGACAGCCGATGCTATTAGAGCTTTTGGCGGTCGCGACTGGTCCACGACTGAAAGTATCGGCACGCTTTCGCCGACGAGCAGCAGTGCTCTCCGCAAACGAAACGTTAAAGGGAAAAAAACGAAATCTATCGGCAATATTCATGCGTTAACAAAGGTTTGTTCGATCAAAGATTTATACAGTAGCAAAAGACAAAAAATGAGGAAGACATAGGCGACTTGTCGTTTATCGCGTAAATAAACTTACGGACATTTATAACGTCTCTCTAGTTTTTCGGAACAAAATGGATCAGTTTGAAAAAGTTTCTTTGCAAAAGTATACTAAGTTTGCCGATCGATCGATCGATCGGCGCGAGAGCTTTTCGCGTGTGCATGTGGAGAATACAAACGTTACGTACGTCTTTCCATGAATAGATATTTAACACGTATGAGTAGCAAAATCACGGTACATCGTGATATAATTTCGTAAATTAACATACTCCGTAAAGTCGTTGATAACTGTGACGAAGTGGTCAGTTCGATTCAAAGTCGATCGAGTAATCTTTATAAAAAGAACAAGTCCCTGTGTTAGATTAAAGCCAGAACTAAACTAAAGAATTGCACGTGATTATTTAAAACAGGATCTAAGCCTAAAACAGTATGACACTTCGTCTCCGGAGGGAGGCTTAACAGTGGCCCCTTCTCGGCATATTACGGGTAGTAGAGAATCCTTGACGAGAATCATACCAGCATCTCCACGGTCTAGCAGAGATCGAGTTCCCCCACGTAGTCCTCCTGGATCCGCCGAACGAATTATTAGTTCCAACTTGCCTTACTCCAGCTTTCAAAGGTAAGGATTCCGATAATTTTCAGACTTATAAGGAATTCGACGGAAGGAAGCAAAGTAGAACAACTAGACTTCGTCTCTAAAATTCTTCATAGATGTCGATTACTTTCCGCGCAGTTGATTAATCGCGCGCTATTATTCACCGGAGCTGCAACGTCGAGAGATAGAGAACCAAGAAATGCCTTCCCCTTGTGTATCTCTAGCGGGTTCTTTGCGTTGCGAGCTAATTAAATCGCAGAACTATATTATACATACGTACCTTCTGCAAAGTAATTAATGGAAATTAATTTTTCTTTCAACGAACCGAATGAAAAGTTTGTTCCGTTTATTTGTATTTAATTTGAACTCGTATTTTTTCATATAACTTTTGACAAAAGATTCTCAATATCGGTATTTGATTTTCGAAACGTGTATTCATCCGTAACAGCTAAACTGCGGATCTTTACGCGTTTACGAGAAATTCGATCAAGTATTAAATCATAGCATGGAATAAAATCATAATCCGTTATTTATCTCTCAACAAGGTGACCAAACCTACCTACGAAAAAGATTACTAAAATGTAAAAATTGCCCCTTTGTCTCTTCTCATCCGACCCTTTACCATGTACAAATATTGCCATCAAAATTATATTAATTTATAATTAATTACACGACCAACTAAGGACACGTGTATCGAGTACGAAGAAATTTGTAATACGTGGGAAAGGATGAGACTCGACGTAACTCAAAACTAAACTAAACTAGACTAAAACTTTTTACACGAGATAAACCCGCTGTACTACAAATTATTAAACGTACGTACGTATATGGCAAGAGGAGTTAGCGTCGTACAGAAATGTTGACACTTACAGAAACGAGTATTGTCCATAATTTGCAGCTTATTCTTAAAACTTACTTTCTATTTAAGTCTACTGAAATAACATGTTTCCTTTCAAACGATATTTACACAGCCTATTATGCGTCGCCAGGGACAAGGATAAAAACGGATCTGGAATGTCAGGTGGAGTGGAAGCACCTTGGCAAGTGAAGGCACGTGCCAGTTCCATAATATATGAAACTCAGTTGAACTTCGTCGAGTTTGTCGCGTTGTTCCGTTCGTTCAGCCTGAGAGCAAGAAAGGATTTACGCGACCTATTCGGCCAACTGGCGATCACTTGTCGTAGTCAAAGCGACGGTTCTTTGAGAGACTTTAATGTACGGCCGCCTGTGTTGAGGCAAACCAGTGACGCAACCCCTCAACGAATCGGTCAGTTTCCACTGTTCACTGAATATTTTCGATTCTAAATCTAATTTCATTTAAATCTCCATTTATGAACCTAATCTATACGTGTAATTTTATCTTAATTTTCTTTCTATCTATGATTTAACGTTTCGTTTGAAAAGTAAACTGTTGCCTTTAAATGTATTTACATATAATGAAAATCTGTATTGGGTAAAATATACTTTTGTTTGAGTTTTTAAATTGTATTTAATTATTTTCAAACTTATATTGTAACGAGAGTGATTACTGTTAATTTATACATACATACATACATATCACACACGTCGCGCATACGTATATCAGATTAGTGAAAAGCTTTATTCGCTTGTTAAAGACACGTGATTCGTAAAAGTGATCTTACGAATCGTCGAATTCGTCGCGATCGAAAATCTGTATCATCAGACTGGTAAGAGATCGTGCAAGCTAATACCAAATAGGTACATCGTACATTGCAGTGGATTTAACTTTGTGTTTTTCTCGTTGTTTTCTTATACCCACCTTGTATAGACTGATCTGATATACCTGCCGTAATTGTTAGAAGAAAATGGACCTATAAAAATATATTAAATAATAGAGTATGAATTTGTATGTAACGAATAAGAATAGATTAGTATTTAATATAAAATAATGAAATTATATTATATGAAAGTCCAGAGGATAAACATAGACTATATAATTTGTGCTGCAGATATTTTTGTATCACGCTCTGGCATAAAGTTAATCGAATAAAGCAGTTTATCATGTATTACAAAGACTTTATAAATGAGTTACATAAATACATTATCTAAAGTATTTTAGCATATATTTATTTGAATTCTGTTTAACACCTCATTTTTCTTGCGTATAGATAAATATGCAAAACGGACTGGTAATTTTAGTCACCTTAATTTACTTCGTTACGTTCCTACGTGAAAAATTTTATTTACCACGGTTGCACGATATCGTAATATCTCGGTAATAATTCTTTCGTGGAAGATTTTTCCAAGATCTGAAACTACGAGTTATACTTTCTCATGTGGCGTATGCCCAAATCGAATGTGATCGACGTCGACGCAAATACACGCAACTTTAAACGCTTCGTTCAGTATCGAACTATCTCGCGTTGCTCGTTGAGATCGTTCGAACGTTCGTTGCTCTGCTGGAAATAAAAAGTAGTATAAGAAAAAGAAATTATTCCTGACGTATTACGTAAGATGGCACAATTTTTGTAAATAAAGTTTTATCGTATCTCTAGATACAAGCAAGATACTTGAAACGACGAAAGCCGTTGGTCCATTCTGTACGCGTAACAATAAATTGTTTAATGAATCAATTAATTTAGCTGAAGGATGATCGTAATCGTTTCATTGGCGGAAGAAAATGTTAGTGTACGGGGTATTTGTTTTCGACAAAGATATATAGAAATAATCATTTGAAACGTAAGGTGTTTAGAATGTTAAGTTTGCATAAAAACAACGTCGTATCGTTTCTATCTGTTTGCACGTCGACGGCATTATAAATATGCAAATATTTTTAAACAGGTCTCTTGACGAGAAATAACTCCATAGACTGTCACGAGTACAAAACCAGCAGCAATCTTCAAAAGAAACAAATTTTCGACGCCGTGGCTGCAGCTAGCATCGTTAATAATTCTTCCGGCGTTGACACTTCGAAATCGCAAGTAATCACCCTGGCGACGTTCACTAAGTTTTTGGAATCTCGGCAGCAAGAAAAACTAACCGACGACGAAATCAAGGCACTGGTTAAGGTATACAAAGATTTAGAACGAACCATCGCTGCTTTCTTACAGTTCGTCTCAAGTTCGATCGTATCGATTACCGAGTCATAAGCTGTGATATTCGCCTAAATCAGCAAGCATCATGGCACGGTACTCGATTACTTTGAATTAGGATGCGTAACAGTCATGACAAACTGCTGTTATCCTGAGGTCATGCTGTGCGATACAATGGCGTAGAAAGACATAGCAAGTAGCACGATCAACCGAGACGATTTGCTCTGATTCCAGCGACACGAACCGGACCCAGGACTACGTACACAATGGTGTTTGTCTTTCGAGGGCTTTGCACGGTACATGATGGACAAGGACAATTATGCCTTCCCAAACGAGTATGCGACGCCGTTCGAGACTGAAATGCAGCAGCCATTGTCCCAGTATTACATCGCTAGCTCGCATAATACTTATTTAACTGGCCATCAACTCAAGGGAGAATCTTCGGTGCAGCTTTACTCTCAGGTAAACGAAAGCCTGGTCTCGCCTTTTCAACCGTGATCTTTATCGTACAAATATGAAATATGCGATACAATCTCGGAGAAACAGTCGTGCGACTAAGAGAAGGAAATTTTTTGAGATGCGAAACCTACTTGTTACCTTTTTTCGTTGTAAAATTGTGTAACGCGCGCTTCTTACTTTAAAACGCATCAGCCCCCGATTTGTACGATATCGCGAGATATTAATTGGCATACTTCGATAATTAAAACGTATTCGTATTATTTCTCTCAGTTGGTTATTTGTATAAAAAGCATGTAATCCGGTTTTCGTTTGCGAAACGTTGAAGGAATTTCGAAGTATTTGCAGTAGGTGAAATCTACGAGGTAGAATACTCGATGTGACGGTAAGTTGGTTTTGCAGGTACTGCTAACAGGATGTAGGTGTGTAGAGCTCGATTGCTGGGATGGCGATGATGGCTCTCCCGTTATTTACCATGGTCACACCTTCACTACCAAGATACCATTTCGCTTGGTCGTAGAGGCGATTGATAGAAGTGCTTTCGTCAGTTCTCCATATCCCGTGATTCTCTCCATCGAGAATCATTGTTCGCAGAGTCAACAGGCTCGAATGGCCCAAATATTTCAAGTACGTTATCTTTTATTATTTCAAACATTCGATTAATTGCATGTCTCGGACAATGAGCGATACAGAGCGAAACGAAGCGAGCGTCCGTTAATTAATTTTTTATCTACTTTCCGTTTCTGTCGTCGTTTCTAAATCGCGAGGCAAATATCTTCAAATTGTCGACAAAATTACCTCTGCTCAAAAATACTAAACGTTCGCTTTATAAATCACTTTCGCGTCAATGTCCGCGCAATCTAATATAAAAATAATATTATTCTGTCGATTTTAGTCTAACGATGTTGATCGCCAAGGAAATTTTCCGTCGTCGATTAATAATTCCTTTTATTATCTTTCTTCCTCCCTCCTCCCCCCCCCTTTAGGCGCCTCAAACTTTCGCAATTCATACCTCTTTTACCTTGGCGTGACGTTTTACGTAGCAGGGATATTTTTGTAGAAAAACGAATGGAACTTTGAGAAGCAAAGTTACGTGAACTCTGTTTCAGTCGGTATTTGGTGAAAAACTGGTGACAAAGTTCTTGTTTGAGACGGACTTTAGCGACGACCCTCAACTGCCATCGCCATCGCAATTGCGCTACCGAATATTAATCAAAAACAAGAAAATGGTGGTAGAACCCGCTGGTCCTTTGACGCACGCTCCCTTGAGTCATCGTGGAAAAATGCTCATGTCCGATCGAGCTTCGTCTATGAAACAAATGCGTACCGACGTAAGCAGCGCTTCCGTCGCCGAATATTTTAGCGAGGACGACGACGATGAGGAAGACGACGATGAAGATGACAACATCGACGGTAAATGTTCTACTCCTAGTTCTCTTAATTAACTATGGCGATATTTATCTTAAAACATAGCTGACCCGTGTTCCGTTCAAGCGGATATCCTACGTGTTTCGTAAAAATTAAAAATTAGAAATATCTCTTTCTTGTAAAGAAGAATTCTCTGAGTTGCGTGATATTTTACAAAGTTACGCGAACGACATACAATAATATTGCTAGGGCGCAGGTAATTTAAAGCGAGCAGCGAAGCAACTGCAGTCATTTTTCTGTTCACCTAGCAGTAACTTAGTTACGTCAAAACCATCGTACAAACTAATCCGAAACTATCGAGCACAAGAACTTAACTAATTACTTAATTAACGAGCGACCTAACGCGAAAGTTTTACCTTCCAGATAACTCCATTTCCAGCTACGAAAGGTATTTGGGCGGGATGCAGGCGCCGCATGGTCGACTAAAGTCAGATTCCGCGGTCGACGATAAGTCGCAAAAACAAAGTAGCCAAATTGCCAAAGAACTTTCGGATTTGGTGATTTACTTACAAGCTATTAAATTTCGTGGGTTGAACACTACACCAGGAACAACAGCCACTGGGAAGGTGCGACACCAACCGCACACTGGACCGGTTCAAAGACACAGCATCGCTGGAATAGGAGCTACCAGCATCGGTGCCTCTTCCGGATCGCCACAGTCTTTATCAACATCGGCTTCGCTCGCAAGCGGCGGCAGCAATATTGAAAATCTCTTCAGGTTGGCTTTCTATCGCAATTCGACGTAACGTTGATCGTTGAAACGAATCGCTGCCGCTCGAACCTCGACGTCTACTCTCGATAGATCGTGTTTCTAGCGAACTCTTAATAGCATTTGAACGTTAACAATTGTACGTAACAATAACGTGTACGTTATGCGAATGATTTTGCAATTCAATTGATACGTGTGATCGGCTACTGCTAGCACCGTCGTTATGTACGTAGTACAAAGATTCGGAATGTTTATCTATAGATGTTTGATCATCGTGAAATATTTCAGATTCACGCGCGGCGTTCCAGCCTGCTTTCAATGTTCTTCGTTGAATGAAAGCACAGCGAAGAAGATTTGCAGAAAACAACCTTTAGGGGTTGTCGCCCATGCAGAAACTCAGTTAATACGAACGTATCCGGCTGGAATGCGTATCGATTCGACAAATTTCAATCCCGTAATCTTCTGGGCCTTTGGTATTCAAATGGTAGCACTAAATTACCAAACCGACGACGCAGGATTAAATTTAAACGCCGCTATGTTCGAGCAAAATGGGCAATGTGGATACGTTAGGAAACCTTCGGTCATGTGGGACAAAGGCCATATGATGTATAGGTACGCACAGAAATATGTATCTCCCTTTCTGTAAAATCTTCCATTCGTTCAAATTGTTACAAAATGGATATATTCGTAACTATTTTAGCACGAGAAGATTGTCCTACAATTCGATAATTTTCTATTATTAACGATAAATTGCTTCCGCGTTAAGAATAGTTAAAATATCCCCGTAAATTTTATTGAATTTATAAACGATTTCGATTCAATTTGCGCATTTCGTTATTGTCGAGAATCGTGTTCGACTTCTTGTTAGGATTTTCAATCTTTAATAATTAGTAATAACAAAGTCTAGTAAAAATATAAAAAATTGAAATGCATCGAAATATATTGAAACGTAGGTATATCTTTTCGACTTAACGTACGCTTGCCTAAAATATGAAACTCGTTTCCAGACGCTTCAATCCTTGGGATAAAGAATTCGACGGGCTACATTCGGCACACCTGACGCTTTCAATAGTCTCTGGCCAGTATGTTTCCCCAACAAATTTCGTCGCCAGCACGTACGTCGAAATCGAACTAGTCGGCATTCCGATCGACTGTGCCAAGCATAAAACGAAAATAATACAAAACAACGCGCTGAATCCTATTTGGAACGAGAAATTTTGCTTTCAAGTAATGTTCAAAGACCTTGCCTTTCTGCGTTTCGGCATCGTCGAAGCAAGTTCCCATCATTTGATCGCCCAAAGGGTCATTCCATTAAAATGCTTGAAGCCCGGCTACAGACACGTACGTTTGCGTTCCTGTAAAAACAAACCTTTGGCTCTGTCCACGCTGTTCATTTATTCCCGTCTGGAAGAGGAGAGCCTCGATTATAACACGTGTTGCCGCGATCACAAAGAATCGTCGAAGCGGCCGTCGTCGGGCAAAGAACCGGAAAAATTGACTACGGTGGATCCTGGATTAGGCGGAGTGACGCTGAAGAGGAGAATGTTCTTCCTAATGGTTTATCACGTGATACCGGAGGAACCGTACACTATATTAAAAGTCACGCAGGATAGTACGACGCAAGAGGTAATGTTACAAGCTCTTCAGAAAGCTGGAATATCCGCGGATCGAGTCGACGAATATATTTTGGTGGAAGAAGTCTCTCGTGGTTGGGAGAAAAGAGACAGGGAAGAACTTCCAACTCAACGTGTATTAGATCCAACGGAGCACCCATTGCAAGCGCAAGCTTTATGGAAAGGGCAGGGGCGTTTCCTCTTGAAGAGGGTAGGCGATGATCCTAGCAGCAGAGCCTGGCTGGCTTCTATAAGGAGTACAGCTGGTCACTCGAAGCTCGACTCCGAAAGAGACACATCCACGCATATCTGGGACGAAGCTGACACCTTCTTAGTTTGCATTTATAACGTTTCGCCGGATATACCGTACGCGATACTTCGTGTTCCTGTAAGCAGTTCTGCTCAAGATGTTCTAGCTCAGGCTTTAGTGAAGGCCAGAAGAATGGAGGATCCGATGAAGTTTGCTTTGGTGGAAGAACTCGAATGGGGAGGCGCTGGAGCCGTTGGTAGTGGCAGTCGACAGTTGAGAGTTTTACGCGATGACGAGAACGTGTACAGTACTCAAGCCTTTTGGAAGACGCTCGGAAGATTCATTCTGAGAGAAAGAGAACAAGCAATACCGAGGCGGCATCTGTTGCCAGCCACCTTGGATAGGCTCAGCAAAGGTTTTTCCGTAGGAAGATCGGTCTCCTTGCCAGGTTCCAGCAAGGAGAAGATGCCTGTCTCGGAAGCGCTTTCCGATCCAACTTCCAGAGGGCTGAGACATCGTCTACTGATGCACGGTCGTAGGAGGGAAGTTCACTCCGATGGCGAAGATATTCGCGAGTCTGATATTTTAAACGCGGCCCTTCACTTGAAGAAGGTATCCTTAAGAAAATTAAGGGTTTGGAAGTCATAGTGGCAGTCAAGGGCGACATCGATTTCATCGATCTTCGCCACTCGGAGAAACCAACCGTAAGTTACGATAAATCATTGCATTCGAGGTAAATCGAATCTTCGGAAGGCAAATGCGAAACTATCCGACGCTTTTGTGGCGATGTTTGACGAAAGAAACCTCGAATATCGTTCGTATCGTTTCGAAAAAAAAAAAAAAAAGAAAGAGAAAACTCCACCAGTAATCAGCATTCGAACGTTACGATATAAATGATAAATAAGCGAAAAGATGCCTAATTATACTCGACACTGCTTCTTGATTCTGCATAATCTGAGTCTTTAAACCGTTACTTGGAGACAAAACCGGTGTTGATGACAAACGGTATCATCGGTTCAGACAGAGTTTGATTGGACGTGAAATTGTAAACCACGCGCATCCGGAGTCGAATAGCTCTAAGAAAAAAAGAAAGCCAAGCTACCGATACGTTCAAACAATCCTGTTAACACGTTTACGCGCTGCCCAAAAATTTTTACATAACGGCATGTTTACCTCATCTTCGTTTAAACTCTGAAAATTAATTTTATCGCGTGCTTCATCATTTTTAATTTTACGATCACACCTCTCTAGTCATATTAGTATTATCATACAGTAAATGTACAAAAGCGTAATCTCGCATAATCTCCAAAACGTCAGTTCCTCGAAGAAAAATTAGAATTATGAAATTCTACGGATTCCGGTGAATTTCCAGATAATTTCCAAAGAATGGCAAAGAAGGAATATTTTTAATCGCAAAGTTTAGTTCGATTAGATTGATTTTTTTTTTTGATTGTAAATTAATGTAAATCTCTTTTCCATATTTTTTTACATACATGTATATATATTTTCTAATCTATATAATATATTTTAATACACGTATATACCTATACTTACAAGGAACGTTTGTGTATAATATGATAAAAGGGCTTCGTCGATTTTATCGCGAATCTAGAGGATTTTTACGACGAAAAACATTTCCTAACCGGTTAATTTTATTTCGAGAATGAAGCCAACCGACAATTTCTAAATGAACATAACTTACAACGGGACCTGATTCATTTTTATAAGTACATATTAACTTGTCCTTCGAATATGATAATTGCAACGCTTGCACTTTAAGTACCTGACTCGTTTTTAGAAGTTATTTTATTCATAATAATCTATAATTATTATGAATATCACGATCAATATATGTGTGAATGTCGATCATGCAGTCATAAGTATTCGTTTTTATCTTATCAGGATACGTTCCTACGCTGCGCTTTAACGATCGAGCAACGTTATCTGACCTACTGCACAAATTTTTATGCAATTCTTTTGTGAAAAATAATTCGTCTGAAAAAATTTGAAAACCCATCCCCCACTTCTTTCGAAGCAACGTCGCTTTGTTTCCTGAAATAGCCGCTATTGCTATTTGTACATCAAATTTGTATACGAAAGAAGACTCTACTCGACGACAATAACAGATCACTTCTCTTTTCTTTATTTCATTCTTTGTATATACTTTGTAACACGAAACGTTTATACGATACAGAGCCAGGCAGTGTGACATTTTTTCCCCCCCGGGCGTTCTATCGAAGGAAATAAAAAGTATATACGAGGCACGTTAAACGAGTACCGTACGAATGGAAGTTTATTTATTTCATCTGTGTATAAAATTTGTATAATACGTAACGTCCTATTTCTTCTATCGATGATTGATAAGATTCGCCGTATTAGCGTCTATCGGTACTTTGATCGATATTCGATTGATACTTTATTTCTACATCAGCCTGTCCCATCTTCTACATAGAAAAGAAAGTAGCAGAGTAAAGTCCCACAAAGTGAGAATCTGCGTCTAGGAATGACAAATGAGACGTCTAGTCAAGCTCTATCATCGATGTTTAAAGGTGCGCTTCAAGTAAAACGTAACTAAATTATTTTACGAATAGGACGCTAAGCTCGTCCACGATTAAGCAAGCAGCATTCTAGCGGAAAGATTCGTCGTAAGGTAAAGTTCTCGAAATCGCAATGAAGTAAGTTAAAGTTATAAAGTAAATTACCTGTTACAGTTAGTATTTAAATAGAGAAGAAAAAATCTATGAAACAGCAGTATTATTTCCATATTCCCATTGACTGCGTGGATCATATTCAGCGCAAGAATCGTTCTAGTCTACACGTACTTGTGGCGATTTGTTTTAATTATTCGTTTGTTACGAGGACGCAGTGCTGGCAATATATGTATGTACATAATTACATTATCTTCTCGGTTATTGTATCTAATCAAGCGTACGATCGGATTTTCTGTAACGAAAACTCTTAAACGAGAAATATTAAGCCGCGTGAACTTGCTACTCAGAAGTCATATTTATTATAACGTTGTTGATACTGAAGAGAAAAAGCGAGAAAGTAGAGTCGTCGGTGTTACTTTTACAATCATTGCCTCCCTGCTCCTGGAGTGTTAAGCGAATATAATTATAGATAATGAAATATATGAGACCAAGGAGTATCGATTCTTTTTCACTCTTAAACGTCGTTCCGATCGTTCGAAGGATCGTTACGCTCCGCTCGGTTTCGAGTCTTTCGTCGGAACCTTTTGCCTAATTTTCATGGTATAATTCTATATACAATAGGTGGAAATAATTAGCGAAAAAGATAATATTATAAAATCTATCTACCGTGGACCAGCAACGTCACGATTAAAGATTATCCTTTGTCTTCCATGTATTTATCCTAACGAAGCTTACGGTAGTTTCAACGAATCGTGACAAACAATTTCGGAACACGCACGATCTTCCTCTTGACCTTCGATTCTAGAAGCGGCAAACGTCGTTCTGTCGGAAAATTTGTCGGCCGTTTTCGTTTGACCGAGCGAACCGCTTTTTAAGAAGAGCGCTTTCAAAAAATTGCTAAATACTTACTTGATATTTTGTCTCATAGGATGCCGTTTCCAGAATTATACAAAGATAATGTTTCTGAATAAATTCGTGACGTTACTGCGCTCCTTAATATATTTTTGGACACCACTTCATTCATCCGTCTTTTACCCGTTTTTTCGAGTCTATCTAACGATCACGTGTATCACGAGACAAGGGAAAATTCGATGGTTACATCGCGAACGAGAATAGATATCGTGGTTCGCTAATTATATACGTGTTTGCAACAAGACTTACTCGAAAGTAAAACTCGTTTTTAATACGCGGATTTTATTCCAAAATTTGCTAACATTTAACGAGTAAGTAAAGTCATTGATCGATTTTAGGTACAACTTATAAAAGAGGAAACAAGCAAAATACATGTGTATTCGTTGTAATTACGAGGTAAACGAATTGTGTATATACAGTTAGTGAAATGTTCACGCCTGACAAGAAGCTACCTTAAATTTAAATATAAAACACCGTGTACGCTTCTGACGATTAAAATGAATGCTATTAATAGCTTTGTTAAAGTCGATTTTTACGCTGTATCAAATTGTTGCGTTACTTTAGAAATAGCCAACACGTTATTTTATTGCGTTATCTACATTTGTAGCGTTTTGTAACATTGTAATATACATGTGTAATATCTTGTAATATGATATCCCGAACGACTTTGAATTACATTAGAAACTGATACAAATTTCATTTTGTTAAAGCATATTTAGATTCGCGATGACCAAAATTCAACTCTGTACGACTCTGTATGAAAAAAAGAAAAACTACCCTCGAGATTGCGTTGTTCTTGAAAGATTTACGAAAATAGTAGGAAATTTTGTAAAAAAAAAAAAAAAAAAAATCTCGGCTAAATACTATATATATATATATCGATTCGATGTGATCGAAATGCAGTGCAACATGAAAACTGCAAGTGCAATATGTATATGTATGTATGTATATTGTATAAATATATGGTATAAATACTTGGATAAGTATTTATATGATATCTATGCATCTGTCGATTCAACGTGTTGTTAAGCATTAATTTCATTCATTTTAACGCGTAACCTTTGTTCAAAGGTAACGTACGCCACGTTAATAACGTTTCGTGGTGACGCAAGATTTTTTTACGAACAAAATACACGAGAGAAAGCACGTTTACACAGCGAAACAGTATTTACGTAGCGTAAGGCAACTATCGTGCAACATTCTGTATATACATAGAGGCAAACAAGGGCTACTAATAACGGTAATTAAATGTTGTAGTTAAATTCGATGCTCCTTGAGTCTCGGACAAAACCCCCGCATCGAGAATATCATCGATTACAACGGACGTCTTTCGAACGGTAGAACAGGAATACTACAGCGATAGTTCTTCGATCAAGTTATTATTTGTTGTTGAACATTTCAGAAGCATTCGCGTCGCTACGGACTTACACGAAATATCTATATTAGATGATATTAGAATCGTTGATCTTGGCGAATGTATCAGCTTGGACGTTGAACGCGTAAACGTCGACTTACGAAGATCGAATTACGGTAATAACACGTATCGCGTAATCAGCCTGTTTGCTATGGAACAGCAAGATTCTTTGAAATTGTTTTCTCGTGGTTCCGTCGATTCGTCGATCGTAACGGCGCTTATGCTTGGAAGTCCCTTCTTTACGGCTGATTCCGAAATATCTGTTGAGAATATTTATAAGACGGAAGCTACGTTGTATTTCGCTAGAAAGAAACAACTACTTCTTAAAACTTTTGGGACCACGCTCATTAATCGTATTTTCCAACGAGCTCTCAAGGGCCGCCGCTTCAACGTAAACGACGCAGTATTCAATTTCTTTTCGTCGATAAAACCGTAATGATTGAAATGAAATTTGAGGGGAAATTCGAGGGGAAATCTAAGGGGACGAAGAGCAGATAAGGAGATCGAGCAGCACGAAATCCACGTTCGACGAGATTTAAAAACACGCGATCGAGTTTTTTACGAACGTACGTACTCGGCACGCGCGTGCGAACATCGAAGCGTTCTTTCTTCATCTTCCGATCGCACGAAACTTTGAACGTCAAATTGTAGAAACGAACGATTCCGTCTTTGCTGCTCCTAGCAAGGAAACCAAGAAAGACAATGTCGCTCGTTCGTGTTCGGTACGAAGAAACGCGTCTGGCGAATCGCAACCGTCTATCATTGTTGATACGATCGTTTCGAATAAACGTTATCGACGAGTTACCGAGATGAAAAGGACAATGCGTAGATCGCGAACATTTTGCATTGTTCTACATTAAATCGATAAGATTGGTCGTGTTCGGAGCGAGACAATGGGAACAATATAAATTGAGCTGATCCACTCGATTATCCTTTTTTGATCGAATCGAATTCGAAGGATATAAACGTTGAGTGCATACGAAAGAAACGTACACCCTGTATCGATCGGGCATATACCTGTTGTACATATCCGTGGTTCTTCGGTAACTGTTGCGTTAAAATATCTGCGCGTAATATATAAACGATACATAAATGAGTATAAATCATATGCATTTGCGCGTGTATGTATATAAAAAGGTATTCTTACATGGCTACATATGCATGAGTGCATATACTTCTGGCATACTGACGCACGCATGCATCCAGAGAGCAGATGTGCCGGCTGATTCGATAACGATCGATGGCGGAAATTGCATGTGCTCGAGTATAAAAACATTGCATTTCGTTCCAACGATGGAAACTCACGCGTACCTATATTAAGTTTGAAGAGCGAAGCGACTTGCTAGGGATTTTCTAATAATATTTACGTATTACTATCGTACGACGCGTTATTGTTACTATTACATAGCGTCATATATACATAATGTCGCAAACTCTCGCGAGCTTCGCTTTCGTCTCTTGTAGAAACGTGTTGGATGCGAAATAAAATTTGCATTCGTGGTTAAAACGTGTAATTAATAACCGCATTAACCGGAAAGACCTAACGTTTCGTCGGATGATCGGATGCGCAACACGAACGAGTTGAACTAAGTAAAAGGTAAAGCTAATTAATTCGAAGTAGCAAGCATTCGGAGCAACGATCGTTATCGGATCAAGTCGTACACGTTGGTCTCAACGGCTACGAATTATATACTGCACTTTTGTACGGTATGCGATTCGAAGTCGAATAAAAATTGCAAACAAAAAGAGGTAATAATAAAAAAAAAGAAAAAAGCGTTGATAGGAAGAAACAGTTTAAGACGTTTCTGCCGCGTGTCCAGGCTGGTCCGGCCACGGCTGTTAATCTATCTAATTGAAATATATAAATATATATATATTTATATATATATATATATTTATATATACACGAGATGTCTTTTTCATAAGTGTGAATTTTATGATATATATATATATATACATATATTACATATATGTATTAACTAATATACATACATATATATAATAGAATGTGGGTCGTTTTCACTGCATTCTCATTGACCGCTTTTCGATGCATTGTCAGTAAATTAGGTCGTTGCGACTGCTGATATTGATCGCGTGTACAAGTCATTAAATAATTAACCGATTCGTTGAGTCTTCGCCGAATAATAGTAACGTAACCAGCTGGAAGAAGTGACTTCGAAATAGCATTAAAAACGATCGTTCCTATGGAAATTCGATTACCTTTGCCTTTCGTTTCCGGCTGAAAGAGATATTGCTTTATTTACGACTAATATGCTTCTTTCGTATTTCGTTCTCTCACGCCAGAGAAATTGAGTATCGATGATTCTGTCTCGTTTTTACAAAGCTATGTAAATACGTCTACCGCTTTACATCGATTTCTGTCACGATAAATTGATACAATTTACAAGCGATTCGTTATAGGTATATGTAGTGGGCTCTTGATTGTTAGAAACATAATAGCGATCGTTAATGTAACAATGATTGTTCAAATTTTTCAATGAAATATATATATATATATAAATATATATATATAAATGGAGATTCTAAACATTCGTTGATAAAAATTAAGGAAAACATGTAACGTATTATTTCATTTCGCTTCGTGACTTAAAATTACGGAATATTTTTTTACGTCCTATGTTTTTTTAAAGAAACTATCACATTTCTGAAAATACGTAAGTTAAAAGTTTGTTTAGTACGCGTTGCCGCGTTACTTTTACTGCAAACGTAATCCGCGATACACGTACGTTGAATCTTACGTTACGTTACGTTACGATAAAGCATAAAGGTATCTATCCTACGTATTAAATTGTTAATGAAATTTTCATTCGTCTATTCTTCGATTATGTATTACAGCCACGTGCCAAATTAAGCAAATTCAAAAACGACGAATTATACTTTCCTCCGATAAAAAATAAAGAAATAAACAGCAGAAATTTTTCATTAAATATCTTATACGTTATTTATACACGTTTATTCCGCGCAGTATTACCTTTCCCTTTTATTTTTATTTTAAATCCATTAAAAAATATACATACCCTCAAAACTATACTCGATAACGTCCTGCGGGAAAAACATCTTTTCTAGGTATGGTAGGTACTGCGCATTCTGGTTACGTAACGACTTAACGTTGTACAGCATTCGCGTAAATGTTAACACTGCGTTTGGTAATAAATATACTTAAAGCAGTTATAGGTCGTAACACTCTTACGAAGACAACTCGATTTTTGAAAAGTAACTTTAGATTCTAATTAAACGATGCTTCAATCTTGTGCCACGACCTAGCGTACAATTGAAAAAGTCCATCAAAATCCTTCTCACACACGTTTTCGTTCGATAGTTTTTTAAATTAAGTTTTTGCAATATGAAATACCGAATCGACGAAACAGACATATTCCCGATTAGGATTTTTACACGATTCAATCATAATCTTTCTCTCGCGTGAAAACGTTTTCTAAGAAAAAGATCTTTCGATAATAATAAGCCATCGAATTAAATATTTAAACAATTTTTCCACGTGTGATACGATTTCCAAAAACTTGATCGTGTTACGTAGATTTCGCAAACTTTCCGATGAGATATCTCTAGTCATCTTTCATTCGTACTCAGTTTTAGTTCCTGTAATCGTAAGCTTTACCTTCATTTGTATTCTTTACACAGTACAACAGAGCTTGTTAGCTGTGTTCATATTTTTAGTTGCTCGTTGATCGGTTAGTAGAAACGAAATTCGACGAATTCGTAGACACAAGCAATTTAGAAAATGTGTCATAATTACGTTAATAGCGTCAACGCTAATGACGAGAAGATACGCGCGTTGGATAAATTTCTTCGTAGAATATAAAGAAAAATCATTGTTTACGAAAAAAAAAAAGAAATGGCTAAAGCGAGTCGAGCGCTGTATAACTACTCACCATCGTCATCGTGGCATCGTGTCTAGTACGTTGCGCGAATATCGAAAAACGAAAAGGTAGAAAGGGTGAACGTATCGGTGAAGGAAAGATTCTTTTATTAATATACGCCGATAGCCCGTAGCGTGAATTTCGTTGTATTTAAGCGATAAACAAATTTAACAAAGTTCAACAAAACGAGAAAAAAAGAGAAAAGAATAACGACAATTGAAAGCGATCGTAGCGAGTAACGTCAAGTGGTATTCTCTGTAGCGTTATTACATAAACTTTCGAGTAGTCTTCGTTCTTGTTTCGAGGAACAATGGTACACGTAATAGCCGTAAAAATGAAAAGGCATGCGGTCATCTTGACACTACTATACGTATAATTTATCACTACGATATTGTGTTAATATATCATTGGCATTGTTAAAAGGAGAAGATCTACGTGTAAATAAACATAAAAAGCATTTTTATAGATAACCTTAGTCATTTGGATATCAACCCCGACCTTTAGATATTAACGACGAGATAAAACAATCAGCGAAAATTTAATAAATATCGTATCGTTTGAGGAGAAATCGGCAATTATCTGGAAAGGGAGATTTCGATATTTCGATAACCTTGAAATGTATCGTCAAGCTCGTCATTCCGAGCAATTTTTCTTTATACGCGTTGCCGCCGCTCGTTCCCTTAATTCCCGAGATATACGCGAGAAGCTTCGATCAAATTTACTTTCCATTACGCTTCGTTTACCGTTCGTTTGCGAAAACAACGATATTTGCGGTAGCAATTCTTGTACATACGTCGCGTGCATTCTACGTACGCAAGTCCGTCGTTTTATCGGCTGTTACGTCCGGTGACTCTTTGCGTAACCCGGAATTCATCCCTCGGTCGAGGCGACCACTAGCTATGCAAATATAATTAGTCGGACCGCGATAATCCTAAGGAACTGTGATAAAACTAAGCATTTGAATTTTACCCCTAGGGCGCTTCATCGTTGTAAAACATATTCGAGCAGAGACGTTCCTTATGGTTATTGCTCCATAGGGTAAAAAATGGGGAAACCTGGGTTCTCCCATTTTTCCCGGGATTTTCACCCGCGAGCGACCAACGGCGAAGCGACCAACGCTCGGCAAGAGATTTCCTCTGCGACACCATCGTCACCGAACTTCGCTGGTATCTCATCGTCAAATCAGTCGACGCCTCTTTACCAGTTGTCATCCTTAGATCAGTCTACATCTCGTGACTGATTTTCCATCTTTAGACCGTTCATCTGTTTAACTCGTATCTATACGCACCGAGCGTAACTGTCTATATCTACTTTAGATCAGTCATCCAGTTAACTTATATCTATACGCATCGAGCGTAACTATCTTGCCTATAAGTTGTTGGAATAAAGCGTAAATTGTAACCTGTTAATCCGATGTTGTAATCAATTCAGCCACCTCTTAGGTTGTCCGAAAAGTTTCTTTCGTTTTATAAGGAAATAATACACGCGCGATGTTGTTTGTTTTAGATTAGTTTATTGAATTATGCGCGAACGTAATAATAGAAGTAGAACGAAATTATTATCACCTTACGAAGCGAAAGAAACTTTTCGAACAACCTGATATAATCGTAGAGGGAATTTACGACCGGGGTCAAAGTAAAATATATATAAAGCGTGAAGAAAGTATATATACATATTGTATATTATTAGCACTGTAGGGCAAAAAATTGATATCAGTCAAAACGTAACACGTGATATTTGATACTAAGCAGAGAGAATCTTATCAGAGCCATGGTTAAAATATTCCTCTTCGTCGCGTTACGTACAGTACCCTAATTGAAGCTCCACGAGTTCACTACACGTTCCAGAATGCCGGTACGTATGCATATGTACACCGTACGTCAATTATCGTACAGATTCATTTTCCAGCTTACCTATTCGTACGTTCGAGCCGACTATGATCAAATCTCTCTCGTTTTCCACAGATTTTAAAATATTTTAATCGGAAATATACATTCGAATACTAATTTCCAGAACTGTGCCGAAACTCTGGAAATTTTGCAACAAATACAAAATAATTGTTTAAAAGTTCAATTTTGGAATATCGTTATTCGAATATATAATCAAACGATGCTTCGACTAATTAAATGTAATCTACTGTCGTTATTCGCGTTAGATTATATCGGTAGAAAAGGGAAAAATAATTGACCTCTGAACCGTCTATCAATTATATGCTTGTTGCATATACTGATCGACGTAAATTTAAATTTCAAGAGATATAACGCTGTAGAGCTTCAAACATACGTATAGTATCTTTTATATTGTACGTATGTATCCGAATTAAAATCATTATTCTCACATAGAAATTTATTCCTACTGCGCTCAAATACGCTTGCGTTTACCTCAAACATATTTGACATCTTACGTCTATGTATATTTCCATGATAAAAATTACTTCGTTCAATCAAAAATTACTAATACAACAAATACGATGTAAATATAACGGTACATCGTACGTAGAAAATAGAGACAAAAAATGTATTTATAAGTGCTACTAGAAGACGACCTACCTCTTTTCTATAAAATGTTACAACGATAAATTATACATTGATAACAGATTTGCTTACTTTTAATTACAGAGAGTATCGTTCAACTATAAGGGACTGATCACCCCGGTATTCACACCCTTTAATAACGACAGGTAATTTCCGTAACATTTATCTAATATTTAGCGATATTAGTATAACGAAGGAACGGAAGATAGTAGCAAGTATACAGATCGCATCGTGTAAACCGGTGAAACTAAACGATATGGACTTGTAAATGAAATGAAATAACGAAAACTTGTTCGTTGAGACTTAACCGAAACCTACGAAGATCAAATTTCCTATGCGATATATTTCTGATTTCGTGCAAAGAATGAAATTCCGAGTTTGCCTAATTACCTCGAATTTCCTATAACAGATGGCAATGTTTTCGTTGTCGTAGTCTTGTATATGCGTGATATAGTTGCTCGCTAAAATATTCGAATGCTTGCACCGGCGAGAAACGAAATTCGCGTGTAGGACGCACTTTACGACACAATACCGCGATAAATGGAATAAATGTACAGGCGTCGATAATACGTGAGTAAAATTAGAAGAGAATTCGGACAACGTATATAGGACCAGACGATGGAATAGGGAGCGTTACATAAGCGTTACCTACGTAGATAACTATGTTTACCAAAGCGATAGAAATATTCGGACGCGTAGAGATACACGCGACGTAAGCACCGCAGTCGTGTGGTTGTTACGTTCCAGTCGATGCGAAGACACGGAGTAAGGTGCGAGTATTTCGTAGCGAATAGTAATTTTGTGAATTTTTTAAACATGTCTGCATTTAATACGAAAAAATCAGGAAAATCGGTGAGCGCGAGTGTGAATCGATAGTGGAACTACGTAAAAAGGAAGATCTTATCGAGAAATTGCGAAACATGCGAAGAAAGATGGTCGACTGTACGCTACGTAATTTAAAAATGGAAAAATTAACGGATTAGTATCCTATAATAACGCTACAGGACGAAGGAGGAAATGATCTTCCAGAGGAGAGAAGAGAGGTTTATTATAGGGAACACGTAGGTGAGAACGTATGCATTTCTGCTTTGAAACTTTTTTTTTTTTATTTAATAATTTACATTCACAATTTGTCCGATTTGGACATTTGGTGAAATTTTTTAACTGTTTGATTATCGTGGCTACCCCACCTAACACAGCGGGGTACCATCTTCGTGTTTGTTAGGTTATATCCTTTGTGATGCTTCGAAACTTGCTAGGATAATCGTTGATAGTTTCGGAAAGAACGTGTACGACGAATTGTAGAATTGCAATTGTGGTCCAGAATTCTTACGGGAAAAGCAGGAAAATATAGGCGAAACAAACACGCATGAAGAAAAAAATTAGCTTTTGAAAGAAACCGTATAGATAAAGATAATATTGAGATCGTTGGGATCAAATCATCCGAGATTAGAGTAAAAGTAATCTTTTTGCCCTAGATTAACGACATGATATATGGGAAAAGAGAAATATACATGTACCGTAATAAAAAGAAATTTACTACCGACTGTAAAACTGGATTATGATACGGCGACGTATGAAGACGAATGGGACCGGAATTCTCGTGTTTGTTGACGAAATTTCAAACAAACCTGAATAGCTAAATATTTCGAAATAAAATTTATTTACAAGACGACGATCCAAAGCATTCCGCTTGAATTGTTCAGCAATGCAGCAATTTAGAAATACAACGTTTTAATAAAATTATAACTCTATCTATTTGTTTATTTTAGCGCAAGAACCTTAAACTTGTCGATTATACCGCAGTATGCCGACCATTTGGCGAAGGAAAAAGTCACCGGAGTTCTTGGTACGTAAAGATTCTAACTATTTGTACGATTAAAATATCTTATTCGTCGATTATCATCGATGTCCAAATTTAGCATGATCGAAAGTCAAATTTCTGTATATTAATTACACTTTTTTGTATATCTCTACTTATATGTATATTGTGCTCACCATTCGATCGTTTAATAGTATTAAAAAAATAGTGATAAACATTCTCATTCGTAAATAAGATCGTGATCCTTTTTTTTCTTTGATACGTTCCTTAATACGTTCCGTAGTCAACGAGATTCCGGAGTCAATTCGATTTATCGACGTAAGAGATTATTTATTAATTTGAAAACGGAATTATATATAGAAGGAAAAATTTGTAATCGATAGTAAATGGAACGACCGGGGAAGGCCCATCCATGACTACGAGCGAAAGAAAATTAGTTGCCGAGGCGTGGGCAAATGCTGTCAAAACAACGAAGCAACATTTGATGATTCAAGTGGGCGGTGCATCTCTTCCTGATGTTCTTGAACTTGTACGTAAAAGAAACGTATTAAGAAACTAAAATATTCGTTTAAGGCCATGTTTTTGATAAAATCAAATTTGAGATAGGTATCGTCGACAGCTAAAAAGAAGCGTACGTAGAAGAACTTTTAACGCAAAATTCAATACCATTCAAATTCAATTTTCTTACTCGATAACGACAAGATATTTTAATAATAAGTACATGTCGTTTTATCGTTTCGCTAAATCACAGTTCGATACATCTGACTCGATACTACATCTACCAATATTTATTTCAAGGCAAAACACGCTGAAAACGTTAAAGCAGATTCTATTCTCTGTCTACCGGAGTTATACTTCAGCCCAAGCACTTCCGAGCAATTGAAGGATTATTTGAAGCTAGTCAGTTCAGCAGCTCCAAATACACCGCTTCTATATTATCATATTCCGAGCTTGACTAACGTTGATGGTAAGCTGATAATTACAGTTATAGCAATTCTGTCAATTACGCGTCCTAATCTTACGATGTTCAATTGTAATACGCTGTAAACATTACCTTAATATAATTTCCATCTCTCTTTTCATTTAAACATTCTGAGGAATCGTCAAAACTGATTTGTAAAATATCACTTTCTCTCTCAATCTCTCTCTTATTGACAAACGATTAATATACAGTTATCATGGCAATATAGAAAATCCTTTGTCATTTATATATATATATATCTGTCTACACTTATATATTTTCTTCGTCTGATTATTAATAAAAATATCGTATGGCAGCAAATTCCTACGATATGAAATATTATGTATTTAAAAGGGTATTGGCGTTTTTTCAGTGCATATGACGCAGTTTCTTGAATCGGTTAACGAGGAGGAGATCCCAACTTTCGTAGGAATAAAATTCACAAGTCCCAACTTAGACGAAGGTGCTCAAGCTTTTCATGTTAATAACAATAAATTCGCCGTATTCCTTGGAAACGATCAGGTATTCTTTATTATCCTTTTAAATATCATATTTAACGTTAACTCTGTAGGTAATATACAGGATATTCGGCTACAGGCGTCAGGAAATTTAAGCGGTGATTCGTGAGGCCGAAATAAGACGAAAATATTAGTACACGCATATTAATTCTTTCCGTATATTCACGTATATGTTGTGTACGTTTGTTTACATAGATACTTTACCATAGAAATAACGTTATCATTTACCAACTTTTCAAGTTATTTCCAACTCATCTTAAACATATAAACTATTACTTGTTAATGTAAAAAACACTTTATAAACTGGCACATTATGTTACTCATATTTCCATGAAATTGATTTTAGTTACATTTTATGTAAAACACGTAGGTACCTTTAAGACATTTAGGTATATATAAATCTTTGATGTAAAACGTGTCACATTAGCTGGTTCTAATCGATCCTAAGAATCTTAACACGTTTCGCTTGTCGAATTTTTCAAATTAGATGCAAGCGATTGCTTAAAGAGTTAAAATTTCAAAAATCGATATAAAAATATATAGTAAGAAACTCATACGATACTATTATTGTGTTCGTTTCAGTTGATAACCGCTGCTTGTGCATTAGGAATGCATTCTGTTATAACAACAGGTTCAAATATGTTCCCTGAAATTGTACTCGAAACTCTCGCAGCCGGTCTTGCAGGAAACGTCATGAAAGGAAGAGAAACGCAACAACGTTTGACAGACGCTGTGATGAATGTATCGAAATATGGTAAAATTATAATTAAACGTTTCTTTCGTCTAAAAATATTACCAAAAGCATAAATTCAATTATGTGTCATATACATATAGTAAAAATCACTATACATCCAAGTCTGTTTTGTCAGAAACTTGATTTTACAAGATTCGATCAAAATAATTTGACCTAACACGATTCAAACGACGCCTTTTTAGAAAATCTATTTTTTAATTCTTTACAAGTTTGAAGCTTTCTTTGGTATTTTCTTTTAAATTAGTACACTTTGATTTGGTTTTATTTTACTTTTTCCTGTAGTTTAATTATAAGCTATTCCTTTATCTTATTCCCTATTTTATGAAAAAATTATGTAAAACCTATTTCGATCTAAACGAGATGGCAATACTGAATTTCAGGAATTTCATTCCGTTCAATTCCATTCAAATCATCGAATAATTTTCCTTAAATTTATTACACATTACTTTACAGAAGAATAAATCTTATTTATTGCAACATGTATAACTTCGGTTGAAAAGAACTATAGAAATTTAGAAATACAAATAATAATTTTACAAACAATCTATATTTAGCACCATACTCCCCTCTTTTAATCGTTAATGTTGTAATTATGTTACAGGAACCTGGGTAGAAACTATGAAAACAGCAATGACTCTGTTAACGAGCATCAATCCTGGACCTCCACGTGCACCTCTGAAACCTTTGTCTGTTCAAACTGTAGCATCAATGGCAAAAGATTTACAAAATTTAGGATTTAATGTAAAACTCTAATGTATCAGACGGGGCGAGGAAGTAATGTTTACCATTATCTTTCCAAATAAAATTTATGCAAAATAATAACATTTATTATCATTTCTATCGAAACTTTTAGGGTGTTACCATTTGTAATTAACATGTTTAACCGTATTTATTACATTTGTAACTGCAATCGTCAAAGTGAACGAACGTCGAAGTAAAACTACGCGAGTTCGGCATTTCCGAATCCACAGAATATGCTGTAAACGTGACTGCCTTTAATTCGCTTTTAATATTTTCTTACATAGTAAAGTAATAATTGACGATTGTACAAAGAATACACAAAAAAAACTCAGATAGAAAAGTAAATATGAACTTTCCCGTAGAACCGTACAATTAAGTAGGTTCTTGAAACGTGGTACTCGATAGGTTCTTGTCTGTGCTAGTGTGCAACCAAACAAGGCAGATCCCTAATTTTATAGGTTCTTGTATATACTAACTTTAGTTGATCTAAGCATTTGACCGCAAGGTGCAGCACTAGTCCGGGGACAACCAGGGCCATAAGCGTGAGCACTCTCATTTCTAACTAACCTAGCCCAGCTTGAAAGTTATCGCCGAGCGGCTGGGATATTTTTGTATATAATTAAAACTGACCGCCGGTTATATGTATAGGAAAAAATTGTTCAAACTATTGAGCTTTATACATATTTCAAATCATCGAAACCAAAGAAGACGCTTTTCATCGATAATCTTGACGGTATAACATTAGTGACCGAATCGCGAAATTAAAATGAAATTTTTGGCGGGCTTTGCTAGATCGAGGTTAAGTTCAGGTTTAGTTTCAGAGCAAAATTAACAACACTTGAAATTTGTTGCGAATCTTCTTTTTATGATATTTTGTTTATTTAAATAGTACGTTTTAACATATCAAAGTTTGGAGAAAGTCAGAAATACTAATCAGATTGTTCACTGTTACCCCTTAATCAAGGATATTATTTGGTATTAGGTTTAGTAACTTGGTTTAAACGCTTTTTTTCACTAGCGACCTACCAGCCAATGGTAATAGCTAAAATTTCACGTGATCAATCGTGTTTACTCCGTCAATTCATCTGACACGCACTGAGTTGTTGTCGCAAATGCTAGGTACTTCAAGCACAACGAATGTTTGAATTTTTTGGTTAGATTACAAAGTATATAAAAATGTTTGATTAAAACATATATACTTTAGTATCATTTAGGAAGTGATTTTTTAATACGTTTTAACGATATTTCAACGATGAGTCCCGATCACATGCATAGACGATGGAGTAATTTACGAAAAGTATTAGAAAGAACAGGTCCTTTTTGTAGACCAGATTTTGAACCATCGCCAGAAACATTGCAATTTTTATTAGACAATTGCAAGATTCTCGTCATTGGCGCCGGTGGTTTAGGATGCGAATTGCTTAAAGATTTAGGGTTGATGGGTTTTAGACAAATTCATGTAATCGATATGGACACGATTGAATTATCTAACCTCAACCGGTACGGAAATATACGATGATTCATCAAAAGAATTTATCAAAATGTTTATTAAAGAAGAACAGAGAAATTAATAAAAAAAAATTGCAGGCAATTTCTCTTCCGCCATAAAGATATCGGCTCGTCAAAAGCGGAAGTAGCTGCAAAGTTTGTCAATAGTAGAATACCAGGCTGCAATGTTATATCACATTGTTGCAAAATACAGGATAAAGATGAAGAATTTTATAGACAATTTCACATAGTCATTTGTGGTCTAGATTCGATCATTGCAAGAAGATGGATCAATGGAATGCTGTTGTCTTTATTAGTTTATGAAGATGGTGAACTTGATCGGTCCACTGTAATACCCATGATTGATGGAGGAACGGAAGGTTTTAAAGGAAATGCGAGAGTAATACTACCCGGTCTATCTGCTTGCATTGAATGTACTTTGGATTTATATCCTCCTCAGGTACATGTACTGAAAATATTTTTTTACATTGAACAAATAAATATAACTCTTCTGTCAACTACTATTATGTTGGAATATAGGTGACATACCCATTGTGTACAATAGCAAATACTCCACGCCTACCAGAACATTGTATAGAGTATGTGAAAGTAATTCAATGGCCAAAAGAAAATCCATTTGATTGTGCGATAGATGGAGATGATCCTCAGCACATAAATTGGATTTATGAAAAATCTAATGAAAGAGCAGCTCAATTTGGAATACAAGGATTAACATACAGATTAGTGCAAGGTGTAGTCAAAAATATTATACCTGCTGTGGCATCTACAAATGCTGTCATTGCTGCAACATGTGCTACCGAGGCATTTAAACTTGCTAGCAGTTGTAGTGCTTCGCTAAATAACTATATGGTATTTTTGTTATTTTGATTTTAATTAGAAATCTAAGGATGCAACGTAATAAGCAGATAATTCCTTTTTCTAAAGGTGCTGAATGATGTAGATGGAATTTATACTTACACTTATGAAGCAGAAAAGAAAGAAGATTGCGTGGCGTGTAGTCAAATTCCAAAAGAAATCGAAATTAGTAATCCTAAATTCAAATTGAAAGACTTGATAGAGAACTTGTGTGAAAGGCCAGACTTGCAAATGAAAAATCCAGGTCTCACGGCGTACATTGATGGGAAAAATAAAACGTTGTATATGCAAACTGTAACGAGTATTGAGGAGAGAACTCGTGAGAATCTAACAAAAACGCTGATCGAACTCGGGCTTAGACACGGCAGTGAGATAAATGTCGCTGATATTACCACTCCTAATGCAATTGTATTAAAATTAAAATTTGTATATTGTAATTCAGATATGTGATAATCAGAAAATCCTTCATTTTGTTCATAAATTTATCACTACAAATCATTATATATATTTACAGTACTTGTATTGCTTTTTTGTCAGTTTAAAAAATAATGTCGACATGAATAGTTCATCAACATTATTCTTACCGAAATAAAAACGAAAATATGTTCAATGTAGTATCATTTTTTACCGAATCTATAAATAGATATCACACGATAACATTTACTTTGAACATTATTTTTAATATATTGATTCATCCTAATTTTATGTGATAAACTGGTATGGTATTGCTATTTTTTTTTTCTTTTTTTTTTTATAGTACCAGTCCTTGTGACTATACTTATATATAACAGAAGCAAATATTAAAACTATATTAGTTCATATGACATACCTGTTATATTAACAATAAAGACACAGTTGCAAATATGATTCTATATTTCTGATGTTTCGTTTTTCACTTTCATCAGAGATTATATATCATAGAAAAATTAGTGAGTTATATAATCCGTAAAATTCTATCTTTTTCGATCGTTAACTTTTTTGTTGATAAATTTCGTGTGTCTCTTCAGAAATAGACAGTATCTTACAGATCAATACATTAGTATGACTATTTTGAAAGAGAAAAAAAGGAGCAGTTTAAATGACTCGCGAAATATGCACGTGTCAAAATCTATACTTGTTAGCTTGTCATTAATATCTTTTTAATAACAATTTCTCTCGTTTCATCGTATTAAATTTTATGTTAAGTATGAATTTTGTGCACAGTCCTTTTTTGCATTATAAGCATTTATTGATGACTTATCCGTAACGAACGAAAAATACTACGGATCCAATCTTTCCATATTTAGTAAATACTTTTATTGAAAGTATAATACCAAATCGAATGGATGGACACTATATGCTCCGATTAGAGCAAATGAAGGACAGTGCACGATAACCCAAAACATCTTTTGTTTTACAAGCACACTCGGTAACATTCGACATATGCACAATTTGAGTAGAAAAAATATCTAGAACAAATACATTATCTATCATCCTTATATAAAACTATTATTACATTGTATCAATATTTCATAATTTTCGCTTTTTTACCTCGATAAGACAATTAGTCACTCGCCAAGAATCTTTTGTTCTTAGAAAGACGTCCTTCTTTTTCCATTTGAATGTGAATAACAAAATGCTCCTATGATCATTTGAGTAATATGTTTACTTTAAATATTCATTGTCGGTAAAATTTGCATCAAGTTAAACTGAATAAGAATAAAATATTTTTTGACGGTTGGGGAATTCTTACAACGAAACACTTCGAGGTTCATTGGCATTTCATCGTTTATGCGGAATTCCAATATGGACATTCTCATTTCAATTGTACAATTCGAAATTAGGTGTTTTCTTTTTATAGTATGAATTATTAATTCGCTAGACACAAGATGCACAAAATCAGCTAGTGCAAAACTAGCATTAGTGTCAAAGTAAGTTGTGTCACGCTGGGCAGTGCATTCAGAAACTGCAGAACGTATTAACTGTGATTCTTTTCAAGTATCTTTTCGTTTACATAATGAAAGAGACATTAATCAGCATGAGATAGTTTTCTTCGATAACCCAAAAACATTTACAAAATCAAATTCGCATTTTATTCGTTTCTTTCATAAAAGAAACATATGAATGCACGTGCGTTTCACTTTCTGGCTCGGCCGAATTAAGTCGCACAATACATTCATTATATTTCGACCACTATTTGAAAAATAAATTTCACATGTTCGAAATGTAATACATCGGCTGTAAAATGTCTTATGAATAATCATTGTTTCATGTATAATAATACCATGGTCCATGAAAAAATAGTCCGGTATAAAAACGTAAGTGTGGCATAATAAGTGTCGTGAAGTCCGAATTGTCCAGGGCAGAATACGACACTTTTTTATCATAGAAATTCCTGGATTTACATAGACACAGTTATTTAATTAAACAAACAGCAATATAAAAATGCGAAAGGTATAACGATATGAAGAATCACGATTTATCAATGTCGTCTCAACAAAAAGACAAATATTTGAGGTATAGTGACGTTAAAAAGTGTCTAATTTCTGCTCTGAAGCTGCTTAACAAAAGATAACACAAAGTGCATGATGTTAATACGTCATGAAGAACGCTAAAACGGTTGTGTTAGGCCTTGGCATCAACTTCCATCGCCACTTCACCTGCAGCTTTCTCTGCCTTCTTCCTCATTCTCTTTGCAGTTCTCGGGTTTACCGAGGTGTACAAAAGGGTCTATAAACAAAATAATTAATTAATAACAGAACCCACTAGAAGAGAAAGAATTGAAAAAAGAATAATACGTAATTCACACCTTCAATTCAGGATCTTTAACAGCATATTCCGATTGATAAATATCAAGGTCTAAAGGAATTCCTGTAATCTTGTGTTGCCGATTGTGCATTACTAGTACTGTGAATTTGAATTGTGCAGCAAATTCATTTGGTTTTTCATATAGTACCTAGAACAGTAATAAAAATGTAATGACATAAAACTCTTTAATGAAATATAAAAACAAAGAGTTATACATAAGTAACAGACTTACTTGGAATGGTTCAATCAACCTATGATTTACGCATTCTACAACTGCCATTTTTGCCTTCTTCTCGTCCTCGAAAGTACGTAAATTGAACGGCATAAGGCCGTGTTTATGAGTGACTTCAGAGTAAAACATGCGAGACGCTTTCAATTTCAGTTGATATGTTTCCTCTGTTTTTTTAAATATAGTAACCCGGGTGTCCTGTTCTCGGCCCACTCCTTCGCCAGTGCTAACCAGCACATCCATTGCGTATACCTATAATTTAAAAAATCCACATATATTGCATTTTCTCTATTCTAATTGATTACATATCACATTATATACATATGTAGAATGAACTATACCTCATAAGCTTCAAGAGTGTATTTTTCATGTTCTTTCTTCTGTGCATCATTTGGATTTTGGATAATAGTTTTTTCTCCGTCTATCTTAAACTGTTTCAATTGGTGACTTAACATTCCTTCAATTGGTTTACACTTGTACACATCGCAAATTTTTTCTACTGTCTCCGTTATCGTGTACGTCTGTAAACAAAAAAAGGCTACATAAACAACGCGAAATTTAATCAATTTCTAGATACAGAAGCGTAAAATATATAAAATAACTTACCTCTGTACCTGGCTGTAAAAGCCTCAATGCGGCTTGTGATGCATAGTGTGCAGCTAACACTACATCTGCTTTTCTACCAGTAACTTTTTTTTGTGACGAAGAACCTATAACAATAGTATGTGCCACAACTGCTATGAAGCCATCAACATGTGCTCCAAGATCTCTAAAAATAGAAGATAATAATTACTTTAGAAAATGAAAACATAAGTTATATTTTATAATATTGAATGTATTATATTCATGGATCATAAACTTACACTTTTACCATGTCCTCATCTTTGAGTATGAGATCTGGTTCACTTGCAATTGGTGAAAAATGACATATGCAATTATTCACCGATATGCATGTAGGGAAAGCAATTCCCTTCTTCAGCTCTTTTTCCTTTTTAAAGACCTTATTGGTCTCGTCCAATATCAGTTCATCTCCAATCTCACAAATTTCTCTTACTGATGCTCCAGCAACGCACTTATCTAAGACTTGCTTTAATACCCCTGGAATTGAAAGAAATCATTTATCATTTATAGGTACTAACGAATACTTCTAACACTAGGTAAGATTTATAAAATATGCACGAAATTACGAAAGTACTAGACACATACGTATGCATATACAGATTTGCTTCAAATTTTGCTTCATAATTTTCATCTAATTCTCTTATCCTTCACAGATTTAAAAAATGCTTAAAAATTATAATTATCTCTCAAACAGTACAAAATTGAGCTAAATTTATTCAGGGAGTTTCGCAATATTCGATATTTTTTAGGTCCCACGAAAAATAAAAACATCGAATGAAAATTACATTTAAAAAATGTAAAACGCATTAAATTTTTATTTTTTGTGATTTTTTAACGCAAAGAAGATTTAAATATATTTTTTGGAATCAAAAGTTATAATCAATGTTTCTTTCCAACTTTTGTTTTTCAAAATTAACAAAAAATCTAACATTTGGAATCGATGACCCATTTATATGCAAAATTTCAAACAAACACGTCTCAGATAATTTCGTGGATATTTTGAATACGGTTCTCCTTTTATTCATTATATATGATATAAAATAATATTGCAACTAAATATGTTATTCAAATGATAATAAATTCCAAACATAATACGATGCGAGCCATACAGCGCAAGTTTTCATTGAACATCCGTCTAGATGGTCTTTTTGCGGAAATGGAAACACATACAGAGTTGCAAACGGATTATGGTTCCTGCATAGTAAAATTGTTACGTTGCAATAATGAAATGAAACGGACAATTTTTCGAGCTACGTAATGAAAAATAAGTAATTTGTTGTCGATCAATTGTTAGGAAAGTATAGAATATTGAAAGCATCGACAAGTTATCAAAACGTAATAGTCGGTGCCAACTATCCCACATGGTAAGGGAGCCCGGCATTAGCGCGCCACATTCCATATGGCCAGGCGGAAAATAAGACATTAAGGAGCCCGTGCATGAATCAGGCAATTTCACTTTTATTCGTTCGGCTTCATTAGTGAACGTTAAGTCGTTTTCTTACGATTTACGATGTCACCGGCCATTTTATACTTGGTGACAACGATGTCTTCGGCGATGGTTCTCTCAGTCTCCTCTTTGTCCGCCATGTCTTCAGCACACTATGTTACGATCACGTGACTTAGATAGACTGCTTCTTTGCAGTTGCTTCCTGTAACAGTCACTATCTCAAGTTAACCGTGTGTTCCGAAATTTCCTAGTAACCGTCTCTGTTGGTATCTCTCAATTGAAAAATTCTAAATAAATATCACCCTGATAACACTTTTATCTTTTACGGTCATGGATGTTCCTTTTTAAGCTAAATCGTAGCGAATTTCAAGAAATAGGAATTTTTTCAATATTTCTAATTTCATATAATTAGTTAAGGAACTTAAACATGCTGATCGATATTTTTGGCAAAAATATTTGGCAATAGAAATGAATAGATATAACTGCGCCAAACAATATAATATTATTTGTATATTTCATTTGCATAGAATGTTTGTAGAAATGTGCAAACCTTCCAACTGATTTTGTGACGTACAAGTGTACAAGGTTGGTCGACTTGCATCTTTCTAAAACGTGTTTCATGCCTTATGGATCCTGAGGTTGATCGTGTGGTATATTGGAACGCGGATTTGATTTGCATTGCTTTAAATTCAAGTCGTAACCATGTCTTCAGGTAAACTATCCCATAGAATAAAATTAAACTGCTATTATTTCGTTTGTTCGAGAATATTTTCGATATAAGACACCTTGATATTGTTGGAATTTTACCATTTTTTACACGACATAACCAAACTTTCCGCGAAACGCAGCGTGCTTTCAATATTGCACTTTTATATATTAAAAATTCCCGTTAAAAATGCTAATTTTTACATGTATCTATTTCTATAAGGCAAAAAAGGGAAAAAGAAGAAGTGCAAAACTGTCGATTTAATGTCATTCCTTGCTGATGGGGGTGCAACACCCACTGTGCCAGTTAAACCATTGAGCAGCTGGATTGAAGAAATGGAAGAAGAACATGGTAAAATAAATTTATAGATCCCTTTCGTTTTTTTATGCTTTTATCTTTAAGGTCTCATTTTAGCTTATACATTTGTGCATGTGTGTGTGTGTGTGTTCGCGTGTGTGTACATGTGTGTGCATATACATGCATGCATGCATGCATACATACATACATACATACATATATATATGTGCGTGCGTGCGTGCGCGTGTGTGTGTGTGAGAGAGAGAGAGAGATAGATGAATACCTAACATGCTTAAAATTAGGCATTGCTATTATGAAAACATAAAGTATTTAAAAATTATAAATTGCTGCAAAAAATGTCAAGTATTATTATTTGGTAGATGGATTCTCATCAAGAAGTAGCAAAGAACCGGTGATTCTGCCAACTGCTCCAAGAGCTGCAAGAGGTCCACGTGTTGCAGATGAAGATATCCCTTCTAATCCACCTTATGTAGCATATCTCTCTAATCTTCCTTATGAGGTAGATGAAGCATATTTGACAGAATTTTTTGCAAACATGAAGGTTAGTGTTTTTATCTATTTATCTTTATTAAGCAATACTAGAGAATTTATATTTACTATTTTAACTTGGATTATCATTACTATCTTTTAGATTTCTAACATACGCTTGCCAAAAGATTCTAATAAACTCAAAGGATATGGATATGTTGAATTTGAAGACCGTCAAAGTTTAATCGATGCTCTTTGTTTATCTAATACAGTAAGTTTCTATAGTTTTCAATTCGGAGTATTCTACAATGACATAATTGTGTATGAATTTTTACTTTCCTAGCCCATGAAAACTAGGAGGGTACGAATTGATGTTTCAAATAGCGTTAATGATGATCGTCGTGGAGGTCGAATGGGTCGAGATAATCGTAGAGACAATGATTATGATCCTGAACGTACATCCGGAGATTGGAGAAGCGGGCCACGAGACGAAAATCTAACATCAGAAGGAGATTCGTACCGGAGTCGGTATGATAACAGAGACCGAAGAGATGATCGTGAAAGTATGCTTATATAATATGATGATTCCCATTATATACTTGTAATTAATTGAGAGAAAATTACACAATTAATAATCAACTAGGTTCCGACTATGATAATAAGCCTGGTGCTTGGCGTGAAAGTAGTGACAGAACAAGGCCAACATTCAGAGATAGAGGTGGTTTCAGAGATGAAGACAAAGATAGAGAATGGTCTCGTTATGATAAAGGTAGCAGAGATCGAGATGGAGGAGACAGAGGAAGTAGTTTCGGCTCGCGTCGTAATTATGGAGATTCTGATTGGGATCGTGATGGCCAACGCAGGCAAGGAAAACCCCCTACAGAAAATAAACGTGAGTGTTATTTGTTTTTATAATAAATAAAATGTATAAAAAAAAACTGTACTCTTTAACTACCTAAAGGATATTGAATATTATAGCTGAATTGAGGACTAGGCCGAAATTGCAGCTACAGCCTCGTACGAAGCCTATTGAGCCTATTGTTGCAAAAGAAGAACAACAATCTGCAGCTACACCAGCTTCCTCCACAAATATATTTGGTGCTGCAAGACCTGTAGATACCACTGCTAGAGAAAGAGAAATAGAGGAACGTCTTGCGAAGTCGTACGCCGAATCAAAATCCAAAGAGGACGGGTACGGAAAACTGGAAAATTGCTTGAATACTTGAATATAATTCGTCTTAAGATATTTAACAATTAGTTGTCCTTTTAGAGATTCAGAAAAACGCGGTTCTAAAGATGGTACTTGGGGTAAACGTAATGGGGTAAGTTCATCATGTAAAATTTTCTAACGTGTGTCATATGTCACATGATTTTATCTACCATGTATTTGTTACTCTTATTAGGAGGGCCGGGAAGAAAGAGAGAGGGGTCGGCAGACTTGGCGATCCGAAGATGACAGAAGTCGACGAAATGAAAGATCAGCACCACGAAATCAACCTGCTTATTCTGGTAAATTTGAGTGGTAATTATAACTAAACTGAGCTAAAATAATTTATGATATGGTACAATGCTTTCTGTACAATTTAGATCAATATGGAGATTCTAAAGGTCAGCCCTCTTCTCGCGGCGGACGACCATCTTCTAGAGGTCCCCCAAGATCAAATGATACTCGTGGTGGAGACAGGTAACAAGACCATGGAAGAAGGTAGTATTAATGTATAACGTATGTGTTTTAATTGCATTATATTTGCAGAGATCGACGAGATAGAGAGAAAGACGATGTCAGTAGAATGCCAAAGGCAAAGGATGAACAAGCTCCAGTAAGTAGGAGATTCTTTTAATTAATCTTGATCACAATAATTATAAATAACTTCTTTCTGTTTCAGAATTTCGTAGCTTCCAACAAGTATTCCATGCTACCTGATGATGTGGATCCCGACAATATTGATGATTAGTCAAAACTATTATACATCACCAATTAAATTGTGCCACATGCATCATAATTGGTCTATATATGCATATTATTAATTTGTTTTGCCTCTATTAAATACTTACCGAATTGATTCATGAATCGAACTCTAAGCTCTTGGTATTACTTTACAAGAATTATTGTTGATTTGTATTTAATCTATTTTATTACTCATAATATGATTACCTATCTACATATGTATTTACTTTATATTTCGATATAAATGTTCAGCATCATTAAATCAGCGTGAAAATTCGGATAACTTTAAAGAATTATATTAATTTTTTAAATATTTAATTCTGAAGATAATTACATCTGTAAGACTTAGGAATTGGGACTTTATACACCATACTTTATCCACTGTACAGTTATTGTACAATATGTAACTCATTTAAATGTAAAATAATAATGCCAATTTAGGAGGAAAACAATTAAAATAATAAGTGTAATGGGAACTTATGTGATGTATTATATTCTATTGCCTGAAATTCAATATTTCATGAAATGGTTGATAATAACAAAAAAAAAAGAAAAAAAAAGGTGATTGCAACATAATCGAGCATCGAAAAGTTGATACCATAAGATAAGCACAATAAAGTGTAAGCCATAATGTAACAGGGAAGTTACTATATTAATAATCATCGTATCATGACAATATCAGGAAGCATATATGACTGATCAATGAAAATTTTGTCACAATCATTTTATTATAATATGTTTCTAAATAATTATGCTGTAAGCATATTTATATATATTAAAAATTATGTATTTACAATCTCTTCCTGAGGTATGTACATACTAACTTTATCTTCATTTACTGTTGTGTAGTTTGTGCTAATTGACGTAACTGTTTCAACACAGTCTCTAGAAGCTTTTTTTTATCCCGCTCACTTTTCTTTAATACAGAAAATACTGTCTTTTTGTCAGATTCTTTTAATCTGTAAGTATAATACGTCTAAAATGTAGATATTGATAATATAGTACAGTATTACATGGAATAAAAAGGCATGGTACATACTTCTCTAACAAAAGTACAGCCATGTTTGGAGATACCAGATGATATTTACTTGATTCATGGCCATAGTCGTGAAAATAAGTAGGCCAGTCCCAACTCATAAATAAGTCTAGTAATTGTCTTAATTGTGCAAAATATTGAAGTAGGATACCTTCGGGTAAACCAGAAACAGGTTCCGAGGCAGCAAATTCTAAAAGTTAAAAGATTTTTTTCTAATTTATGTTCGAATCAATTCAATATCACCACAAAATATTTTGTAACCATATATTGTACATCTTATTTAAGAATAAAAGTCAGAAATACGTACGTTCGCATTGTATTGTATCTAAATTGACTTGTTGAAGAGCACCCATAGATATTTGTTTCACATCATCACTAATTATTATTCCTAGTATAGATTTCGCTATATGAGAACAGGCAGATTGACACGCAACTTGCGCAACCTCATCCTAGAATATAAATTCGCTTTGATTTTTATGAAATATTTACAAGAATATAGAATTGATAAGTTCTTATAATATGATAAATGTGTACCGGTAAATTGGTAAAACAAGTAAAAGTACTTTGCAAAAACGCTATGAGATCGGTAATAAAGCCAGACGCGTGCCCTTGAGGTTCTGCCAAATTCCAATCGTAGTTTTCTAATTCTAAAAATTCATCAAGTTTATTCTTTAATTTCTCGCAGATTTGTTTTTCAGCATCGTCCCTTGCAACTCTAAACATAGCTGATTCAACACCCATACAACTCAACTGTCCTTCATGTGGTGTTCTACAATATCATTAGACGATATTACAATAAAATAAATATTCATAATTTATTTAGTTAACCTACCCTGTAATATTAGACATAAATTCTTCCAAATATTTCGTAGATTTTTCAAGATAACCAGTATTTATTATAATTTGAACAACTTGTAGAAGAGCCAATGATGGTTTTCGAAATAATGACGACAAGCATCCACTAAATGTTCTCGTTAGTAATAAATTTGTCGACTTGCAAATCATTTCATCTATTTCCGTTTGAGTGAAATTTAAGTCTTCCGAAAACTTTAAACAAGCATAAATGAATTCCTTTACTTGTTGATAGACTTTTGGTACCATATCCGAGAATGGAAATTTTTTTGGAAAATCTACTTTTTGTAATTCCTCGTCATGGTACGGAAACAAACCAAGAACATTATCATATTCTTCTTGCGTTGTGACCTAAAATATACCAGTGTATATAAAGTATAAAATCTCTTATAACAAAAAAATGTACCTGAATTGGTAAGAAACTATCTTCATCCAAAATGTCTCTAAACACTTGAACCCAATGTTGCATTAGAACTTCATTATAATGCACTCGAATTTCTTGTAATAAATCCCAAAGTTGTCCTACAGAATAGCCATAATTCTTGTTCCCCCCCAAAAAAAAGGAATAATTAGAAAATACTAATAACATATTTACAATGCACTAAGTTACTTACCCTTAATGTTGTATTAAATAGCATTATAAGATTT